>NC_041384.1:716325119-716363222 GCF_002162155.2 Triticum dicoccoides
TCAGCGTCAGTCTTCTTCTTGAAGATCCATTTATTCTCAATTGCTTGCCAATCATCGGGCAAGCCAACCAAAGTCCACACTTTGTTCTCATACATGGATCCCATCTCAGATTTCATGGCCTCAAGCCATTTTGCAGAATCTGGGCTCACCATCGCTTTTTCATAGTTCGTACATTCATCATGATCTAGTAGCATGACTTCCAGAACAGGATTACCGTACCACTCTGGTGCGGATCTTACTCTAGTTGACCTACGAGGTTCAGTAGTAACTTGATCTGAAGTTCCAGGATCATCATCATTAACTTCCTCACTAGTTGGTGTAGGCGTCACAGAAACCGGTTTCTGTGATGAACTACTTTCCAATAGAGGAGCAGGTACAATTACCTCATCAAGTTCCACTTTCCTCCCACTCACTTCTTTCGAGAGAAACTCCTTCTCTAGGAAGGATCCATTCTTAGCAACGAATGTCTTGCCTTCGGATCTATGATAGAAGGTGTACTCAACAGTCTCCCTTGGGTATCCTATGAAGACACATTTCTCCGATTTGGGTTCGAGCTTATCAGGTTGAAGCTTTTTCACATAAGCATCGCAGCTCCAAACTTTCAGAAACGACAACTTTGGTTTCTTGCCAAACCACAGTTCATAAGGCGTCGTCTCAACGGATTTCGATGGTGCCCTATTTAACGTGAATGCGGCCGTCTCTAAAGCATATCCCCAAAATGATAGCGGTAAATCTGTAAGAGACATCATAGATCGCATCATATCTAGTAAAGTACGATTACGACGTTCGGACACACCATTATGCTGTGGTGTTCCGGGTGGCGTGAGTTGCGAAACTATTCCGCATTGTTTAAAATGTAGACCAAACTCGTAACTCAAATATTTTCCCCCACGATCAGATCGTAGAAACTTTATTTTCTTGTTATGATGATTTTCAACTTCACTCTGAAATTCTTTGAACTTTTCAAATGTTTCAGACTTATGCTTCATCAAGTAGATATACCCATATCTGCTTAAATTATCTGTGAAGGTGAGAAAATAATGATATCCACCACGAGCCTCAACATTCATCAGACCACATACATCTGTATGTATGATTTCCAACAAATCTGTTGCTCTCTCCATAGTTCCGGAGAATGGCGTTTTAGTCATCTTGCCCATGAGGCACAGTTCGCAAGTACCAAGTGATTCATAATCAAGTGGTTCCAAAAGTCCATCAGTGTGGAGTTTCTTCATGCGCTTTACACCGATATGACCTAAACGGTAGTGCCACAAATAAGTTGCACTATCATTAGGAACTCTGCATCTTTTGGCTTCAACATTATGAATATGTGTATCAGCACTATCGAGATTTAGTAAAAATAGACCACTCTTCAAGGGTGCATGACCATAAAAGATATTACTCATATAAATAGAACAACCATTATTCTCTGATTTAAATGAATAACCGTCTCGCATTAAACAAGATCCAGATATAATGTTCATGCTCAACGCTGGCACCATATAACAATTATTTAGGTCAAATACTAATCCCAAAGGTAGATGTAGAGGTAGCGTGCCGACTGCGATCACATCGACTTTGGAACCATTTCCCACGCGCATCGTCACCTCGTCCTCTGCCAGTGTTCGCTTAATCCGTAGTCCCTGTTTCGAGTTGCAAATATTAGCAACAGAACTAGTATCAAATACCCAGGTGCTACTACGAGCTCTAGTAAGGTACACATCAATAACATGTATATCACATATACCTTTGTTCACCTTGCCATCCTTCTTATCCGCCAAATACTTGGGGTAGTTCCGCTTTCAGTGACCAGTCTGCTTGGAGTAGAAGCACTCAGTCTCAGGCTTAGGTCCAGACTTGGGTTTCTTTTCCTGAGCAGCAACTTGCTTGCTGTTCTTCTTGAAGTTCCCCTTCTTCTTCCCTTTGCCCTTCTTGAAACTGGTGGTCTTACTGACCATCAACACTTGATGCTCCTTTTTGATTTCTACTTCCGTAGCCTTTAGCATTACGAAGAGCTCGGGAATTGTCTTATCCACCCCTTGCATATTATAGTTCATCACGAAGCTCTTGTAGCTTGGTGGTAGTGATTGCAGAACTCTGTCAATGACACTATAAATCGGAAGATTAACTCCCAGGTGAGTCAAGTGATTATGGTACCCAGACATTCTGAGTATATGTTCACTGACAGAACTATTCTCCTCCATCTTGCAGCTGTAGAATTTATTGGAGACTTCATATCTCTCAATCCGGGCATTTGCTTGAAATATTAATTTTAGTTCTTGGAACATCTCATATGCTCCATGATGTTCAAAACATCGTTGAAGTCCCGGTTCTAAGCCGTAAAGCATGTCACACTGAACTATCAAGTAGTCATCAGCTTGCTCTGCCAGACATTCTTAACGTCGTCAGTTGCATCAGCAGCAGGCCTGGCACTCAGTGGTGCTTCCAGGACGTAATTCTTCTGAGCAGCAATGAGGATAATCCTCAAGTTACGGACCCAATCCGTGTAATTGCTACCATCATCTTTCAAATTTGCTTTCTCAAGCAACACATTAAAATTCAACGGAACAACAGCATGGGCCATCTATCTACAATCAAACATAGACAAGCAAGATACTATCAGGTACTAAGTTCATGATAAATTTAAGTTCAATTAATCATATTACTTAAGAACTCCCACTTAGAAAGACATCCCTCTAATCTTCTAAGTGATCACGTGATCCAAATCAACTAAACCATAACCGATCATCACGTGAAATGGAGTAGTTTTCAATGGTGAACATCACTATGTTGATCATATCCACTATATGATTCACGCTCGACCTTTCGGTCTCAGTGTTCCGAGGCCATATCTGCATATGCTAGGCTCGTCAAGTTTAACATGAGTATTCTGCGTGTGCAAAACTGTCTTGCACCCGTTGTACATGGACGTAGAGCTTATCACACCTGATCATCACGTGGTGTCTGGGCACGACGAACTTTGGCAACGGTGCATACTCAGGGAGAACACTTTTTATCTTGAAATTTAGTGAGAGATCATCTTATAATGCTACCGTCAATCAAAGCAAGATAAGATGCATAAAAGATAAACATCACATGCAATCAATATAAGTGATATGGTATGGCCATCATTATCTTGTGCTTGTGATCTCCATCTCTGAAGCACCGTCATGATCACCATCGTCACCGGCGCGACACCTTGATCTTCATCATAGCATCGTTTTGTCGTCTCACCAAACTTATGCTTCCACGACTATCGCTACCGCTTAGTGATAAAGTAAAGCATTACAGGGCGATTGCATTGCATACAATAAAGCGACAACCATATGGCTCCTGCAGTTGCCGATAACTCGGTTACAAAACATGATCATCTCATACAATAAAATTTAGCATCATGTCTTGACCATATCACATCACAACACGCCCTGCAAAAACAAGTTAGACATCCTCTACTTTGTTGTTGAAAGTTTTACGTGGATGCTACGGGCTTAGCAAGAACACGTCTTACCTACGCATCAAAACCACAACGATAGTTTGTGAAGTTGGTGTTGTTTTAACCTTCGCAAGGACCGGGCGTAGCCACACTCGGTTCAACTAAAGTTGGAGAAACTGACACCCGCCAGCCACCTGTGTGCAAAGCACGTCGGTAGAACCAGTCTCGCGTAAGCGTACGCGTAATGTCGGTCCGGGCCGCTTCATCCAACAATACCACCGAACCAAAGTATGACATGCTGGTAAGCAGTATGACTTATATCGCCCACAACTCACTTGTGTTCTACTCGTGCATATGACATCTACGCATAAAACCAGGCTCGGATGCCACTGTTGGGGAACGTAGTAATTTCAAAAAAAATCCTACGCACACGCAAGATCATGGTGATGCACAACAACGAGAGGGGAGAGTGTTGTCCACGTACCCTCGTAGACCGAAAGTAGAAGCGTTAGCACAACGCGGTTGATGTAGTCGTACGTCTTCACGATCTGACCGATCAAGTACCGAACGTACGACACCTCCGAGTTCAGCACACGTTCAGCCCAATGACGTCCCTCGAACTCTGATCCAGCCGAGTGTTGAGGGAGAGTTTCGTCAGCACGACGGCGTGGTGACGATGTTGATGTTCTACCGATGCAGGGCTTCGCTTAATCACCGCTACAGCAATATCGAGGTGGACTATGGTGGAGTGGGGAACCGCACACGGCTAAAAGATCAAACGATCAATTGTTGTGTCTATGGGGTGCCCCTGCCCCTGTATATAAAGGAGCAAGGGGGGGGTGCGGCCGGCCAGGGAGGAGGCGCTCTAGGAGGAGTGCTACTCCCACCGGGAGTAGGACTCCCCCCCTTTCCTAGTTGGATTAGGACTTGGGAGGGGGAAGGAGTGGAGGAGAAGAAGGAAGGGGGGCGCCACCCCCCCTCTCCTTGTCCTATTCGGACTGGGGGGGAGGGGCGCGCGGCCCAGCCCTAGCCACCTCTCCTCTCTTCCACCTAGGCCCACTAAGGCCCATTAAGTCCCCGCGGGGTTCCGGTAACCTCCCGGTACTCCGGTAAAATCCCGATTTCACCCGGAACACTTCCGATATCCAAACATAGGCTTCCAATATATCAATCTTCATGTCTCGACCATTTCGAGACTCCTCGTCATGTCTGGGATCACATCCGGGACTCTGAACAACCTTCGGTACATCAAAACATATAAACTCATAATATAACCGTCATCGAAACTTTAAGCGTGCGGACCCTACGGGTTCGAGAACTGTGTAGACATGACCGAGACATGTCTCCGGTCAATAACCAGTAGTGGAACCTGGATGTTCATATGGGCTCCCACATATTCTACGAAGATCTTTATCGGTCAAACCGCATGACAACATACGTTGTTCCCTTTGTCATCGGTATGTTACTTGCCCGAGATTCGATCGTTGATATCTCAATACCTAGTTCAATCTCGTTACCAGCAAGTCTCTTTACTCGTTCCGTAATACATCATCCCGCAACTAACTCATTAGTTGCAATGCTTGCAAGGCTTAAGTGATGTGCATTACCGAGAGGGCCCAGAGATACCTCTCCGACAATCGGAGTGACAAATCCTAATCTCCAAATATGCCAACCCAACAAGTACCTTCGGAGACACCTGTAGAGCACCTTTATAATCACCCAGTTACGTTGTGACGTTTGGTAGCACACAAAGTGTTCCTCCGGTAAACGGGAGTTGCATAATCTCATAGTCATAGGAACATGTATAAGTCATGAAAAAAGCAATAGCAACATACTAAACGATCGGGTGCTAAGCTAACGGAATGGGTCATGTCAATCATATCGTTCTCCTAATGATGTGACCCCGTTAATCAAATGACAACTCATGTCTATGGTTAGGAAACATAACCATCTTTGATCAACGAGCTAATCAAGTAGAGGCATACTAGTGACAATCTATTTGTCTATGTATTCACACATGTATTATGTTTCCAGTTAATACAATTCTAGCATAAATAATAAACATTTATCATGATATAAGGAAATAAATAATAACTTTATTATTTCCTCTAGGGAATATTTCCTTCACCAACCAGCCTAGGCGTTTGTCCGTGGTTTGAGAGGTCCGGCTGGGTCGATTTTTTTGACCATTCAGTGACCGGATGACCTGCCCGGGCGTTTGAGACGGGTATGAGAGGCCCGGCTGTAGATGCTCTAAACAAAGCCTTCCAAAATTTGTTGCTGGTGGGACCCATTTTTCATGGGCTAATAAGAACTTTTTCTTCCCCATCTCATCAACAAAAATTGATGAAAACTCAAGCTGGTTTTGAACTTGATTTCCACAATGCTTACTAGCACGATTTCAGCTAACAAAATCAAAATATAACTAATTTATTGAATCATAAATATCTATTGCGGCCTCTTCCTATATTTGGAAGTGACCTCAGAGACGAGATTCTTCGGGTTCTTCCACTTCCTCAATCAGGAGGTCTATGAGCACATGTGTGTCTTCATTGCGGGACTAAGCTACAACGCTGCCAAGGCGGTAGTTGACATGAACGCAAGGTAGTGCTGGGTGGTGGGGAAGTGCTCCATCCCAAGGGTTGATTCAGCCTGATCGAGCCAATCCTCCTTGACCCACTGAGACCAGGATGAGGCCCTTTCACAAGATTTCTCTCGGCACGGTCCTCTTTTGTCTCGCAGGGGGATAAGAGGGCTCCACTGCCCCGACATGGCAGATGTGGGTGGTTGTGGTGCCGACAACAAAGATGGGTGAGTAGTGGCGCCCCGAGGAGGCGGGCCGGTTTATATACCTGCAAAAGGGAATGCTTCGACGGGAAACGTGGTTAGAATTGACAGTCGTGGTAGGTAAATGGGTGCGACACACGTCATTTGTCATTAATGGGTGCTCTTCTCAGTGCAAAAGTGGTTGCGCTATTGCCAGGAGTCAAGGTGGCGGACGTATGGATGACTGCATCATTGGCAGGACTGTATATAGAAGGAAGAAGATGGCATCAAACTTCACTCCTTGGCGAGCGATTTGGTTTGGTGCCCGCTCCATATCAAAACCCCTCCGGCCTACAAATTTATAGGCTCGCATGATCGATTTGAAGCTGCCTGCAAGAAGTATGGAGGCCAAGGTCGTTATGGCGACTCTACAAGACCTAATTTTGGGCCTCGAATAAAAAACTACGGTTAGTATGGTGATCGGCGTACATATGACTTGACTTTGGTAGAGCTATCAGATGATCTCATTAAGACCGCCAGTTCTTTGCCATTATTTCTTCTCATGTCCCCCTTTTCTGAGTAGGCTCCTTTGTTTACACTAATATCTACAAGCATTATATTCTATTTGGTTGTGAAACTGCATGCATTATAGTTGTCCCCGCTACGGCCGCTAGTAAAGGAGTTCAACGGGGAAGTAGAACTTTGAAACTAAGACAATGAAAATGGTCACAAAATCGTACATGTAGTCACGTACAGGTGCCAAATAGTGTTGCACTACCATAGGTCCTTAGTTGTGCCAGATATCAAACATTTCACAAGACTTCATGTTCCGCACATAGGGATCGGGTCATTGACCAAACACAAAATCAGGTTGGCGTTGTGAACCGGACCATTTACCATTCTACGTACTTTTGGTTGTTTGTTCGGTCAGTTTTATTATATGCTAGCGATGGGCTGAACAGTTTTTTCAGTTGTTTTTTTCTTCTTGCAACTACATTAATTTTTATAAATGGTGACGATATTTTATACAATGTTCTTGAGTTTTAAAAAAATGAACACAAATGTTCAATAATTGTAAAATATTTTAAAATATTACAGAAATTTAACATGTTAAAGAATTTTTAAAAAGTTCACATTTCTTTTTGTAATGAAAATCAATTTCACAAAAGCTTGCAAATAAGAAAATATTTGCAAATTTCAAAACGTTTCAATTTAAATTAGTTCAGGATTTTTTAAATAAAAACTAATGTTAATGAACTAAAAAGAAAATCTCCAATTTTAGTTGAAGCATTTAAAAATTAAAAGGTGTTGACGAATAAAAAATAGAAAAGGTAAAGTTTCTAATGAAAAATTAAAATAAACAGAAAAAAATTCAAAAATGAAATGCAAGAGAAAAAGAAAGAAGAACGGAAAAGCCCAAGTAAATCAGGATATTCGTAACAACAGAAGCAGGAAACAATACAGTGACTCGAGTGGCATAGCCCATATAATCACCGGAAATGCGTTTTTAGGTTTTTTTTGAGTAACATGCGTGTTTAGGTTGACACACCCAGCCTTACACGCGGAATATTTACCCCTCTTCGCACGGCTCTCAATTGCATTTAATTTTTTAGAGGAATTAAATTTAATCAACTTATTTCTTTGAGGCATGCAAGCTGTGGCGGACATTCTAGAAAAATCTTGGCTACCCCACCAGCACATAAGAAATGAAATTGAATCAGCCCATTACCACACCGATTTTTAAAGAAAAAAAATTCGCCAAGCTCCACCACTGCACGTAACCATTAAATATTACTTACCCAATTTCAAATTAATTAAAGATCTAGATATATTCCAAGTTAAACTTTTTACAAAGTCTATAGAACCTTGTGCTAAAATATACACCATCAAATATATACAGTATGTACATATATTTAGAAATTCATGTTGTAGATGTTGATAAAATTTTTGGTCATTTTTTTTCAATTAGGACGAATTTAAAATTTTAATTAATTTAAAATAGAGGGAGTGTGTAGAATATTACATTGCTACATTTATTTTTTCAAGGTAACACACCAACATGTGTTTGTCAATATCTATATGCAAGTATCTATCAATATCTTTATGAAGGAGTGGTGGACCCTGACCCTTGCCGGCGGGAGGGATCTTGCCTCCATCAGTTGTTTTTGTGAGTTTGTGTAGGGTTTGTGTCTTGCTCAGGAAGACCATGCGATGGTATCACTCTAAAGATGGAATAAGGTTCACCCCGCCTAGCGCCCGTCTTGGTGATGCATCTAGCGTCATCGAAGGGCATGTGGTGGTGTGTGGCAGACTCATCAGATTCAGCCGGTGCTAGTGTTTGGTGGATCTGCATGGATCCAGTCTGTGTTCATCTTTGTCGTGTGTCTTCATGCTGGATCCTTTCGATCTATATTTTTCTTCATAGGCAAGGTTTACTGTCCTGGTGCACTGATCCTATGGGGCCTTAGCACGATGAGTTTCTGACTATCTAATACAACAAGTTTGGCCTGACTCCGGTGAGGGAGGGGCGATGACGAGGCGCGTCTTTGGCTCGCTCCAATGCTGACGTGGCTTGATTAAATGATCAAAAGTTTCCTCGCAAAAAAAGATACCAGATGGGAAATGTGGTAAGCTATCTTTAAGATAAAAAAATTCTAATTATATCTAAGACGACGTTGAGAGCTAATTAAGTGAAAGTTTCCTTTTGTGCCACAATACCATTATGCCTTCTCTGATTAGATAACGCATTCACCGTCCAGCACCTCGTTAATTGAAATCTCACAAATAAATTTTGCAATCACGAGCAAAAGGCACTTTTTTATATCATTCAATCTCAGCCCATACTACTAAAATGGGAGTACATGAATTGGTAAGATGGTAAGGGGTTGCAAAACAAGCACCAACGTGCATAATCAATCCTACGAAGAAAGAAGGAAACGTCAAGCGACGTGATCGAAGAGGCAGACTGGGATGGCGACACTTGTGTCGATCTTGCAGTCGAGCCTCAGTTACACTTAGGGCTAGAGGAGAAAACATCTACCGGGAATGACTTGGATATCATCCCGGCGTGCAGCCTAAGCTCATCCCCATCACGGCCAACCTCCTTTATGCTGACCCACGCAACAAAGACCTTCACCTTAATGCCTTCAAGAGTGTTGATCGTGTCATTTTTTATGTTCCCGGCGACCCGAGTGCTGTAGTGGATGTCGTACTGGCCGTCGACACACAATTTGCATTCATCGGAGAAGTGTACCTCAAAGGAGCCGTCCGGTCGGAGCTTGTAGTCATCCACTCCCTGCGGGAGGATGCCCTGTGGGAAGCCATATCGCCCTAGCATTTCGTACGCCGTCGGCTTGGCTGCGGGGGCTAGGGCCTTGGCCAGGGTGGCGGCGGTGGCAGTGAGAAGGATGTCTACTATTGCCACGAGGAGGAGGGTAGTGTGCTTCGCCATTGTTGGTGCTCTAGCTCAGGCTGACAACTAAAGCTTTGCAAATATATTTGTGTGTCAGCACAAAAAGATGCAGGCTATAGAGAGATAAATTTATAAATATTTGGTATACAATAAATGTGTATTCAGTACTCACCAAAGTTAATTGGAAATATACCCCTACTAAAAATATTCTCATATAAATTAGATAAATATAAGATATATATGCTCATTAATTTTTCAAATCATAGCAGCAAAATAAACATTTAATTCCCTCAAAAAATAATCTTTACTGTACATTCATTGAGGTGGAATTAAATATGTCTCTTATTTTAGCGGAAATTAATTTTCTACTTTAATAACATTCACCAAGTTCTTCTCAAAGGCCCCAAGGTCCATTATTATTTATCTCGGCCCGCAATACCTTTTAAACCATTCAAGGCGACACTCAACACCTCTACCGGCAATGTATAGGCCATGACACCCAACGTGTACACTGGTCAAGCTACTTTTTAACAGATAGATCAACACCTAAATTCTAAATTTAAAAATATCCATCAATAAACTACCACAATTCAAAAATAAAACTCACCCAAATTGCTTTGAATAGAACACAAATCTTTTTAGCTTAATAAAGTCTGTTAAGTGATTTTACAAGGAAAAAAGAGGGCGCACAAACGATTTTCAACTACAAAATAATTGGAGGAACAAATTAATAGAGATCATATCAACCTATAATAATTGATGTAGTTTTTGATAGCATATTCTATAATCAACACTCAAAACCATTCTGTAGGTAGGCCAAATCGGACGACCACCCATGCGTCGAGGGATGGAGAATCCTATCCTCATAATAATTACTAGCAAAAATGCCCGTGCGTTGCGACCGGGAAAAACAAATCCACACTGCGAGTGAGCAATGGAAGAAACTAATTCACACTGCTAGTGAGCCATCCATGTTGCCACGTGCCCTCTTCGTTGCTGTTGATCAGTAGGGCCACCTATTCACGGAGACGGAGAACATGATCAATCTCAAGGTGATGAGCTTGTTCATCACCCTCTAGCATTCCACTTCGCGAGGTTCTGCCTGCACCGACTTAATTTCACAAACTTGCGATGATGGTGAATGCCACCCCCGTCTCATCTACACTTATTATATGCACTATCGAAAGATTTCATGCATGGCAATGGAGACAAATTAAATAAATAATCCCTCCGTAAACTAATATAAGATCTTTTAGATTAGTGATCATTGCTAATCTAAAAGATCTTATATTACTTTACAGAGGGAGTATGTGCTTAGAAATATGAAAAAGATGGTGATATTCCCTGTATAGTTATTACTCACCTAGCAAAAGAGACCTTATCTTCATCTTTCACTGTAATTCCCTCTCAATCTTACAGTATTCCATCCAATAGCAAGCAGTTAACCGAAGTGGCAGCACGGAGCATCCAACTGCTAATACCTCTGCTCAAGAACCTTTACAGCATCAGCATTTTTTGTGCGTTACAACAGGAGAACAAATAATTCTTTCCATGTTCCTAGCTCACTAAAATCAAATAATATTATCATATAAAATAATGCATTAATATATTGAATAATGCATGAAAATGCTTTATATAAACAATAATCCAAAATTTTGATACTATAAAAGAAAAGGTATTGCCTGCAGCGCGCAGGCAATAGACTACCAATAAAGCTCAGACTCCACAAACTGTTCAGGTCCTATCAATCTCAGTCCGATATCTCATTTTTTGCAGGGTAGTCTATTCTCAGTCCGAATTCGGGTAGACTATATGCTATTCTAATCATGTAATCGTGAGTCTCGTAGTCATCAGAATGGCTATGTATCCTCCTCAAGTTACCGAGTAATTCAGCATTTTCTTAGGGGCAAGCGAGCAACTACTTAGTAAGCGACACCGGATACGTTTCAGCGCCAAACTTGCATGGAAGAATCTCCGGCATGCTTCCAGATGGTTAAACTGCAGCGATGCCTGTTACAACCCGAATTGTCTCCCACATGTACTCTCGTGTATTTGCTCAACCTTATAGAATGATGGAGCATGTACCACTGCTTAATGTCGCGTAGCTCCGTCGCAAAATCTTGGAAAGTGGGTGCAGTGGCAGAGCTACCATAAAACAAGGTAGGCAAAGACTGCAATTTTTTTTTTGAGCGGTAAAGCAAAAGCTTTATTGATCATAAACCACAATGTGTGGGATACAATTCGAATCATGGGGTTGGACAAGCCAAAGATAGCGCCCCTGATCAAGAGAAAGAGAAAATCTAGCAAGTTTGTGTGCCTCTACATTGACTGACCGACTTTCAAACATAAAAGAGCAAGTAAAATTAGAAGCTCTAGCGTGTATCTCCTCGATGATAGCCCCATCGCGGCCTCTGCTTGCTTTGTTCAGATCTTGTACTGCTTGTTTTGCATCTGACGAGATGACAATATTCTGGACTCCCAGGTCCTCAGCCAGCGCCAATGCCTCCCGACACGCAATGATCTCTAGTGTGGCCGGATCCTGCATGCCATAAATTAGCAGAGAAGAACTACCCTAATACTGTCCCTGATCATCTCTGCATATCGCCGCTGCCGTTCCCCTGGATCGAGCAACAGCAGCATCTACATGAATTTTTGCAAAGCCCGGCGGCGGCGCCTTAGGTCGCGAGCTTCCCACCGTTCTTCTACGCGTACTGGGTTGAGTTGATGTAGGGCCCTTGATCATATCCAGTTGAGAGATGAACCTCTCAACGAAAAAATGAGTAGCATGCGGACTTTGAAATATCCCTTCGTGGATCGCGTTCCTCCTTGCTGACCAAATCGCCCAGAGCGTTACAGCCATCTTCACAAATTGCGCATGAGATAATAGATTCATCATTGTGAATAGCCACTGTTTCGCTGATGGTTCGGTCGTGCCCGTGATTTTCTGCCCGATTTCTTCTTCAGACAACGCCCAAGTGCACCGTGACGTTGTGCATTCCAGCAACGAGTGGCGCCATTAATCCTGTACTCCGCACATCCCACAGACACTCGACTACGCCATGTTGCGATGGGCCCGAACGTCATTCGTCGGCAATGATTGTTTTGCAAGTCGCCACAAGAACATCCGAACCTTCCCTGGTACCGGAGTGTGCCAAAGTTTCTTCCAATCCCCACTCTCTTTGCTCGTTGTTGACGATCCTGTGTTTCCTTCCAACCATGCTTCCCTCCTCTTCCTGATCGAGATCAACATGTTATATGCGGACCTGACAGTGAACATACCCTTCTTCTCAAAATTCCATGCCCAACTATCTTGTATATTTCTCGTACAAATTGGGATGCTCAAGATTGGCTGAACGTCAATGTGGAGAAAAACTTCTTGAAGGCGCTGAACATTCCACCTTGCAGACGTAGCGTCTATGAGTTCCTACACTAGTGACTGAACATTCCACCTCATCATTTCATCTCTAGGAATCCAGTTTTCCTCCAAGATACTTGTTTCTGTCCCATTACCAATCCTTCGAATAAGGCCCAGGTTTAGGACATCACGGCCTTCTAGGATTGCTCTCCACACCTGGCTCGGATGTGATCCCAGACTTGCTTTAAGAATTGTAGATGTCGGGAAATATACACTCTTTAGAATGCGTGCACTTAGTGTATCAGGGTTCTGCAAGATCCTCCATGCTTGTTTAGCAAGCAAAGACAAATTAAACAACTCAAAATCCTTAAACCCTAGGCCACCCACTGCTTTTGGCTGAGTCATATTCTTCCAAGACACCCAGTACGGTTTTCGTTGACCATTCTTGCTACCCCACCAGAACTTTCTAATCATCGTGTTAAGACTTTCACAAAGTCCTCTGGGCAGTTTGAAACAGGACATAGAAAAGACAGGTATAGCTTGGGCTACTGTTTTGACCAGAACTTCTTTCCCCGCCGAAGACATTGTTCTCTCAATCCATCCCTTGATTCTGCTCCACAAGCGGTCCTTCAAATATTTAAACGCGCCATTTTTCGATGATCCAACATCCGAAGGCATACCCAGATATTTCTCATTTAGTGTCTCATTGGGCACATGAAGTAGTCCCTTGATCTCATCCCTTACACTCTCCAGAACTCCTTTGCTGAAAAAGATAGATGATTTATCATAGTTTATCCTTTGCCCAGTTGCCTGACAATAGGTATCCAGAACCTGGTGCACCTCCAATGCTCCCATACTATTAGCCTTAAAAAACAGCAGGCTGTCATCAGCGAATAGAAGATGGTTTACTCGTGGCGCCGTAGGAGCCACTTGCAATCCACCCAAATTGGATGACTCATCTTTGGATTTTAATAGGCACGAAAGGCCCTCTGCTGCTATCAAGAACAAATATGGAGAGATTGGGTCCCCTTGGCGAATACCCCTTGATGGCTTGAACTCCTTTAATTTCTTTCCATTGAACAAAACCGAAAAGGTGACAGAGTTGATAAGATTCATCACAATTCCAACCCACCTTTCCGTGAAGCCCAACTTGATCATAATTGCCTTCAGATAATCCCATTCTACTCTATCGTAAGCTTTCATCATGTCAAGCTTTAAAGCGCAATGTTGGTTTTTCTTTGCCTTGTTCCTTTTCATAAAATGCAAACACTCATAAGCAGCGATAATATTATCTGTGATCAGTCTACCTGGAACAAAAGCGGATTGCTCGCTCGATATGATCTCGGGAAGGACTAGTTTCAGACGGTTAGATATCACCTTCGAGGCTATCTTGTAAAGAACATTGCAAAGACTGATTGGTCTGAACTGAGATAGTAATGTGGGATTTTTTACCTTTGGGATCAACACCAGCAAGGTGTTGTTAATACACTCAGCCGATTCTGTACTGTTCACTATTCTCAGAACAACTTTGGTGACTTCCTCTCCACACACATCCCAGTGCCGTTGGAAGAAATAAGCAGGGAAACCGTCTGGGCCTGGTACTTTAACGGGAAACATCTGAAACAATCCTTTCTTCACTTCCTCCTGTGTGTACGGTGCATTTAAACTATCATTCATTTCCTGTGTCACTCGGCGAGGGACTGTGTTTAAAACCTCTTCCATGTTTTGTACTCCTTCGGAAGTGTACAAGTCAGAGTAAAAACTGGTTGTCATCTCCTCAAGTTCCGCTGTATTTTCTGTTATTGTTCCATCAGGTAATTGCAATGATTTTATCTGATTTTTCCTTCGACATCGGCTTGCTCTAAGGTGGAAGAAATATGTATTTTTATCACCATGAGCAAGCCACTCTAATCTTGTTCTTTGCCTCCACAATATTTCCTCTCTGTGAAAATGCTCTACTAGCCTGTCTGCTATTTTTACCTCAGCATGCGTCGGCGCATATCTTCCTGGGATCGCGCACAATGATTGAAGTTCGCTTTTCAGCTTCTAGATCTCAGCGCGAACATTCCCAAACTGGGTCCGGTCCCACACAGTCAAATCAGTGGACAAGTTCTGTAGCTTTGCCTGCAACTCGGTCACCGTGTCCGCCGAATTCTTTAACCATCCTTCTCCCACTACATTCATCAGTTCTGGGTGCCGCTCCCACATGACTTCATATTTAAAAGAGCGTGGGGCCCTGTTGCATGCATGCCCGTCGGTTCCAAACCTGAGCAAGATCGGCTCGTGATCGGATGAAGCTGCCGTATGGTGTTCCAGCACAGCCTCAGGGAAAACACCACACCACTCCGGTGTAGCTAAACATCTATCCAGCCTTACCCGTGCGAAAGAACCACCAGCCACTTTCCGTTCAAAAGTCCAAGGCTTCCCCGTATATCCAATACTCAGGAGGCTGCATGTGTCAATCGCATCCCTAAATGCATCCCTAAACGCATCCATTTGGGCTTGGCTTCGTTCGCCAACTCCATCATGCTCGTCCTGGCGTAGCACCTCATTAAAATCTCCTATGGCTGTCCAGGGGAGAGTGCTAGTGCTTGCTATACCTCTTAACATGTTCCATGTTTTATATCTCTCTGAAACTTGGGCCTCCCCATAGACAAAAGTCACTCTGTTTCTTGTTTCAACCAAGTCGTCCACTACCACATCAATATGATACTCAGAATAACCAATTATTTCAACTTTTATTGAATCATTCCAAAAAATTCCAATACCTCCACTCCTTCCTACACTACTAACAGCATAGCTCTTGTCAAACCCTAGAGAACCAGCTAGATTTTCGACCCTACTTCCCTCAATTTGAGTTTCTACAATACAAAGCATTGAGGGGGCATGTTGCTTCGTGAGCTCACGAAACTCTCGAACTGTCGCGGGTTTGCCAGCCCCGCGACAGTTCTAGCTAAGTATACTCATTGCGCTAGGCGCGACCCCTCATGGGGGCCCGCCAAATGCGCATCAGTAGGTTTTGCAGAAGCAACATCCTTGTTCGGGGTCGGTGGGCTTGGTTTGTTTCTCTTTGGATCATGCTTCGGCGGGGGACTGGACGGCAACTCTGCAGGAAGTAGCATCAACGGCTGCCTCCCTTGTGCTATGGCTGTTGGATGTTGCTGGTTGGATATTGGAACGCCCGGCGTAGACGATCCCCTCTTCCTGTTATTTGCTCCATCATCCATGGCTGTATCCTTCTCCTGCGCTGAGAACTCATAACTGTGTTCATGAAACGGATCACTTGGGTTTGCACGGCCTCGTCCTCTTCCTGCACGGCCTCTCCCTCGGCCTCCTCTTGTTCCACTTCCTTCTCCCGGCCCGTTTCCAGGACCACGGAACCAAGAAGCTTTTAGACTGCAAAATGTGCTATCAAACTAAAAATCAATGCATTGTTGTTGGATGGGCTTCATATATAACATTTTTGCTTCAGTGCCTGGGCAGGCCACGGCCCATCCGGCCTCGCCGTAAGTCTCTGCAGTGAGTGGGTGACTTCTCCAATTCTGAAACACATGAGGGTGGGCGTAAAAACATCAATTTTTTAATAGTAATAACCTACATAAAATGCAATTTTGGGACTTAGGATTATGTAGAGGTATTGCTTGGTGAAAACCCTAAATCTCCTTAGATTCGGCGGTGGCGGCACTGGGTGTGTCGTGCTCTTCTTGGGGGCGCCGTCTAGGGCATTTGGGTGCTCGATTTGAGGAACTGCATGCGGAGGGAATGGGACCAGTGGCAGCAGGTGGTGTTTCGCGTCGGAGGAGCGGCGTGGCATCTGGCACGTCGACAACGGCGGGTCTCAATGACATGGAGCAACGAGGTCTCGCCGGTGGGCGTGTGATGATGGACGAGCATAGGATGGTGGCGTCGTCTGGCATCGTGATGGCGTCGATGGCAGCTAGACCGGGTAAGGTAGATGCAGCAGTACAACACTAAAAATGGATTGGTGGCAGGTGGCTGCGGCGGCCTCATACCCGGCAGGCGTCCTGGTTGAGGAATGCACCGGACTGGTGGGTGACTCATACCCGGCAGGCGTCCTGGTTGGACCTTAAGTCTTAGATGTTAGGTTTGGCTGCGAGGTCTGTTTTGTATTAGGCCCAGACTATCAGCATCCCTATATCAACTAGATAGGAGTAGCGACAGATGTTGCCTAGACGGCAGTACTGCTAGACGGTGGCTTTAGTCTTACTGTTGTATGACTTTGTAAGGTCTTATGTGAATAATTAATAAAGTGGCTGCATGCATCGTCCAGATGCAGAGGTCGGGGGTCCTCCTTCATTTCTAAAAAAATTGCTTGGATTTGTAACAGAAATTTCATATTGTGTCAAGGTCTCCAGAACCTTGAATAAGTTTTATGGT
Source organism: Triticum dicoccoides (assembly GCF_002162155.2). Lineage (NCBI taxonomy): Eukaryota > Viridiplantae > Streptophyta > Magnoliopsida > Poales > Poaceae > Triticum > Triticum dicoccoides. The sequence continues at coordinate 716,342,484 of NC_041384.1, forward strand.
CATCCTTTCTAGAGGTGTTTGTTTCAGTCAGTGGCCTAGACAAAAATCACGAGCTGAAGATTTACATGGTCAATGCAAGATGGGAGTCATGCTAACGCTTCATAGAAACCAGGAGAAATAAATTGTTATTTATGGCAGGGATATAGAACTCTGACTGAACTAAGATTTCTTCCGCTAGATTTCTGCATAACCCACCCCCAATGCACCAAAAAGTATAGGAGGTGGCTGGTATGTTATATAGGGAACATTAAAACCAAAATATGGTTGTCTTCACTTTGCAAGAAGTCATTAGTGTCACTGACAAAAGATATACATGAGGTGGGTCAAACATACCACTAAGCACCTGTTTACAAATGCCGTACACAATGGTTTCACAGAATCAGTTACTTTTAGTGCAAGAAGTCTTGTTGGCAGAACAGGAAGGAGACACTGAATCAAGCTAGTCATTAAAATAAGTCTTCTATGAGCTTGAGAAGCAAAGGTGTTGTTTTCTGTCATTGCTTTTTCAACATCTACCTGTTATGCATGATAAGCTTGTCAGTCTATATGAAATTGACGTGGCAACAGCAGGTGGCATCAGTAGGTCTCATGCAATATGTGAGGTACACAATCCTCTCAGTCAATGTCGCATGAGCCCAATCCAACTCAGGTGTCCTGCATTGAGAAAAGAAATATGATCTAGCTTTGAAACAAAATGTAATTATATATGCCATTAAAATTGATAATGAAGTATAGCAGAGTAAATTTATTACAATGAGAGAGACATATTTGGTCACGAATCGTGTTACAGTACATATATTTTTTCTCTAGCATCAGGCAAAGAATCTTGATGTAAGAAATTTTAATCTACAGCAATGACCAGCAACTCGATTCACACAATCGTATAGGCCTTTTCTTCAGGGAAACATATAGCCAAACTGTCAGTCAAGAATGCACACTGCGATTTGAAGGGAATAGAATTATACAGGAAAGTGCCACCATTGTCGACGTTGGTCTTGCCAGATTTCCTTCTACGTCTCATCTCCTGGATCTTCTTCTTGGTGTAAATGAAAATCCTCACTATGCTGTAGAATTCTCTGCTCACAATATAGTGTAAGCTAAAACGTCCTATAGAAGTTTACAAAGGAAGTAGTAATTAACAGGAATGGGATTTTTGCTTGATACATATCAAAGCAAGCACCAAGGTAGATGGCTTACTCCCACGGATCAGCTCCCACCAGCATCATGTCACCCTAATTATCAGTATACACAATCTGCCTCAGTCTGAAGACATTAATTCACTGTCAAACTCTAGCATCTTGTCTAACTCAACTATGAGTTTATCATAGTCACTGAACGTTGACATATCCACAGATCTACCAACTGCGACACCTTGCGTATGAACCTACAAAACCATGGGGATTATCATATAAATTAATCTAATGGCACTGCTGTAAGCGCGTGAACCTCCAGGAAGCTAGACACACCGTGGGCTGCACTAATTAGTCGGCACTGGAGATTTTGCCGGTAGCAGCCGTCGAAACACCACGATTCTGGCACGAGCACAAACTGAAGGACTGCACCAATCAGCCGAGACTGGAGATTTGCCAATAGCAGTTGCAAGGCGGATCCCTGGCGCAATTGAAAAACACAAACTAGAGGCCCGAAATCTGGTGGTGCCCATGGATGGAAGCGAGGAGTGAAAAGAGAGCTGGAGACTATGGACTTACGCAAATATGCAAGAGAACCTGAGATCCAGCAAACCAGAACATCGGAGAGCGCGGACAAAGTCAGCCTCCGACCGTTCGATGTCACCGATGTCGACTACGACCTCCATGGCGTGGGGGCCTTCCTCGCAAACACCTTTTTACCGGAGCCGGGATGTACCGGTATAGCATCCACCATTCAACTGCTTTATGATCTGTGTCTAAGTAGGCCCCACTCATATATATAATCATGTATTGTGTCAGGTAATCTTTTGTATATAGGTAAATCTATGTCAGATCAATAGGTCTCATGGCAGGAAATGCAGTACTTTTTACAATGAGATGTACGCATGCATGGGGCATCTCTCCTCTCTCTCTCTCAAACAAATCCATGCATTTTATTTTTGTTTACATTTTTGGAAGGCCAATATTTTTTACAGTAATGTTCTATTATTTAAAAATTTCAAATATTCAAATTCCTGGGCATAATATCTTTAGAATAAGACCAATCTTGAATATATTTAAACTAGTTTACTTTTTCTTTTTTTGGAGGGTTAATTTTTATTATTTCAATCATATCAAAATATTAATTTCACTAATTTCAAATTACAATTTTCGAAAATTTGATATCAGTTATTGATATGATTGAAACCACTTTTCTGAATATAGTTTTCTTTGTGAGTTTCATATTCCAGCTTGTTAAACTGTTTCTCCAAAGGAGTGACTGTAATGTGTTTTTCTGAAACTAGTGAAATCTATTTTTTAATGAGTGTAATCAGTTTTTTGGAACAAGTGAAATATAATATTTCAATTGCCCGACTGTAATGTATTTTCTGAAATGAGTGAAATAAGCTATTTGAAAAAATGAAATATATTTTTTTGGTGTGAAACATCCTTTTCAATGTTTGAAACTGATATTTGTGCTGAGTGAAATACATTTCAAATTTTTTCCGAAAGAAGTGAAATAGGTTTTTTAAATGTTTGAAACTGATATTTGTGCTGAGTTAAATGATTGTTTGAGTGAGTGAAATATAATTTTTGAAACGAGCGAAATCTGTTTTATGAACCAAGATGATTTTTCTGAATTGATAATTTTTTAATTGAGTGAAATCAGTTTTTGGAAACAAGTAAAATGAGTTATTCAAAAATAGTGAAGTTAGTTTTATGAAACATGTTTTTCTTTTAGTTGAAACGACTGAAATCAGTGTGTCAAATTAGTGAAATCAGTTGTATCAAATGAGTGAAATCAGTTTTGTAAAATAAGTGAAATAATTTTCACTCATTTGACACAACTGATTTCACTTTTGATTAGCATAAATTCTTCATTTGAAAATGAGTGAAATATCTGTTTTAGAATCAGTGAAATCAATGCTTAAGAGAAGTGAAATTAGTTCTTTTTAAACGAGTGAAATAAGTTTTGAAATTAGCGCAACCATCAAAAACACTTTTATGAAATAGCAAAACAATATCATGTTTTATGAAAGTTCGTGGCTAGCAAAACTCGTGCACCTCGCCTTCCCTGTGCTTCGGTTCGTGGCAGGACATTCGGCTCGGTGGTGTCTCGTCAGGCAGCGGCACCGTCCATCACGACGACCCAGTGCCGTCGACCCACAAAGTGACCCATCACAGTCCGAGCGGAACTCTTTTTTTTTTTGAGGAACCGGCAGGAGCACTGCCTTTTCATATAAGAAGAAGAAGATAGTTTATGTACAACAGAGATTCGTTTTTTTGAGAGTAACCGGACAAAAACCCCTAGAAAAAAACAGCACGATGGCACTAATCAACCGATACCGGTTGCCACCTATGCGCGGCCAAAGGCCAAAGTCCTTTGCTTGATGTCGTCGAAGGAAATAGCTGCTACCTCAAGGTGCGTGAGGCGAGTTCCATTGAAGATGCGTCGGTTTCGCTCCTTCCAGATGTTCCAGATGGTGTAAAGGAAACGCCCGCTCCGCCTTCTTCTGTCATCCTTGGGCAAATTGGTAGTGAACGAATCCCACCAGTCCGAAATCCCCATCAAAGGGGGCAACATGGGCGTTGCCCCAAAGTCCTCTCTTGTCCACACCTGGACGTGAGACCAAACTGCGGCGGCAAACGGGCAGTCCTTGCAGAGATGAGTGGCCGTCTCCGGTGCCCCCAGGCAAAGGGGGCAGCGAGGGTCGTGCGGCCATCCACGAACGTCAAGCATGTCGGCCGTGAGGATTTTTCCATGGAGCACAAGCCAGGCGAAGAACTTGCATTTTGGCTCAGCGTTTGCCTCCCAAATCTTGGCTGGGAGAACCTGGGGTAGGATGCAGAGAACTGGGCCGCGTAGGCCGAAGCAGCAGAGTATATGCCATTGGGGGTCCACCGCCAAGTGATGGAGTCCTCCTGGTCCGGGTTCAACACAACCTGGGAGATAGCTGATGCGAGGGCAATGAATTCCTATAGGTGGGTAGGCGACGAAAGACGGGCCACCGATCTGATCCAGTTCTCCTCCTAGAGCTCCTTCATCACAGTTCTCCTCTTCCTGGTGGCAATTTTGTACAGCTCTGGGAAGGCCCGGGACAAGGGGCCCCGTCCTGTCCAGTCATCATGCCAGAATAAGGATTTTCTTCCATTGCCCAAGGAGATGGTGGTAGAAGCCCTGAAGAGCGCCATATTCGTGTCATCGCAGGGCACCGCAGAGCCCACCCATTGGTGGCCAGGATCAGTCCACATAAGCCAAGGCCAGCGAAGTCGGAGCGCCCTACCAAATCTCTCGAGGTCCGTGATTCCCAGGCCCCCTATGGGCTTAGGCCGACAGACAGTCTTCCAGTTGACCAAAGAGTGTCCGCCAGATGCGTTTTCTGAGTCTTCCCCACACCATATGAAGTTACGAGTGATCTTACTGAGCTTCTGGATTGCCCAAGCGGGAAGCGCGAAAGCCGTGAGGTGATGATTTGCGATGGCGCATAGCACGGACTTTGCAAGGGAGACCCTGCCCGGTCGCGCCAGGTTCTTCCCCTTCCAGCCCGGCAACCTGCCCATGGCCTTGTCTAGAAGAGGTTGGAGGTTAACCCTTCTGAGCCGCCTGGTATGCAGTGGGAGACCAAGGTATCGACCGGGGAACGAGGCCAGCTTGGCCAGGAAGGCCGAGAGGATTGCCGGGAGATCGACGTCCTGGCAGCGAATGGGGAACACCTCAGTTTTGCTGACATTTGTGATGAGGTCCGATGCATCCCCAAAACAAGCAAGGATCCTAGCGATTGCGTCGATCTCTTCTTTGATCGGGTTGGCGAAAATGCCAGCATCGTCTGCATAGAGAGAAACCCTGTAGGAGGCCGTCCGCGCCCTAATGGGCTTGAGGATCCCTGCTTGGGAAGCCGCCCGGAACATAAGCTGCAGAGGATCAATGGCCAGAATGAAGAGCATAGGCGAGACAGGGTCACCCTGACGAAGGCCTTTTCCGTGCACGAATGGGGTTCCCGGCTCCCCATTTAACAACACCCTAGAGGAAGATGAAGCGAGGGTCATGCAGATCCAGTCCCGCCAGCGCTGTCCAAATCCCAATTGTTGCAGCACCTCCAGGAGGTAGGCCCAACCCACAGAGTCGAAAGCGTTGGAGATGTCGAGCTTGAGGAAAAGGCCCAGCGTTGAAGAGCGATGCAATTCTTTGATCAAGTTTTGCACGTGAAGGAAATTATCGTGGATGCACCATTTCTGCACGAAGGCACTCTGGCACTTGGAAACCAGCGACGGAAGCAAAGGGGCTAGACGGTTAGCCAATAGCTTGGAGAAGATCTTGGAGATGCCGTGTATCAAACTGATTGGGCGGTAGTCGCCAATGGAGGATGCGCCGGCTTTTTTCGGGAGCAGAATAATGTTGGCAGAATTGATCAGGCCAGCGCAGTCGCCTCTCAGGTTCGCGAGCTGCATCATCGCAGCCACGACATCCCCTTTGATGATCTCCCACCAAGATTTGAAGAAGGCGTCGATGAAACCATCCGGGCCCGGGGCCTTGACCGAAGGTAAGGAGAATACCGCCTCCTTAATCTCCGCCTCGTCGAATGGAGCATCCAAAGCCGAAAGGTCGTGGCGCTGCATCCCGATGTTCTCCCAGACAATGGACTTGGTGCGCATGGCAGGCGTGCCGATGTTAGCCTGAAAGTGGTCCAGAAGGGCCCGTTCCTTGTCTTGTCTGGTAATTGCCAGCCCCGAGGTGATGGTGAATGTATGAATGAAGTTCTTACGCCTTCTTCCGTTCGCTCGAGCATGGAAAAGCTTTGTGGTGGCATCCCCCAGGCGGATCCAGTAGAGCCGAGAACGCTGTCTCAGCTTGATTTTCTGAATGGCGAGGAGGCCCAGGTACGAGGCCTTAAGTTGTTTACGCAATTCCCTCTCTAAATCTAAGAGTGGTCTTCCCTCATCAGCAACATCCAGGCGCTAGATGATCTCCTTGGCCACCACGATCTGGGAGCCGAGCATCCCAATTTTTTCCTTTTGCCACTTACGCAGGGCCTTTGCAGTCCGACAGAGCTTGATATGAATCTTGCGGATGGCATGCCGGGCCTGGACAGGTTTGCTCCAAGCCAAGGAAACGGTGTCATTGAAGCCCAGGAGACGAAGCCAGAATTCCTCAAATTTAAAGGAGGGCTTTCTTGAGTTGTCGACGCACCCCTGAAGATATAACGGAGCATGATCCGAGCAAGCTGTGGTGATGGCCTGAAGGTGCGCATTGGGGAAGAGCATGTCCCAATCGTCGGAGTGGAACACGTGGTCAATCTTGGTAAGGACCGGGTTGGCCTGCGCATTTGACCAGGTGAAACGGCGCCCGCCTAGGTGGAGCTCCTTTAGCTGCAAGAAATCAAGAGCCCCACAGAACTTTCCCACAAGGCGTCGATTGATGTTGGCGTTTCTCTTATCCGCCGCTTTAGTGATGAGGTTGAAATCCCCCAGGAGGAGCCACTCGCTTCTGGCCACGGTCTTGAGAGTCCTAAGCTCCTCAGTGAAGGCCAACTTTTCTTGCTCGCCCTACGGGCCATAGACACCCATGATTGTCCATGAAGTGCGCTCGTTGAGCATGGTGACGGTGGCGGAGATGGAGCCCGGAGTCGCATGGAAGCCGGATAGGGTGAAGAAGTGATCCGACGCGGCCAGAATCAAGCCCCCGCGGGTGCCGTTGGCCGGGAGGATATAGTAGTTCGCGACGAAATTCGGGCCGAGCATCTCGCAGATGATGGCGTCATCAACAGCCTGGAGTTTCGTCTCTTGGAGGCAGACAATGGAGGCATGAGAGTCCCGGACGATGTCCCGAACGGCATCCCGGCGTGCACACGAGTTTAGGCCTCGAACGTTCCAACAGATGATGTTGACATTAGGTTGTGCCATTAAGGAAACTTTGAGTGAACACGGCAGGAGCGGCTTCTCACAGCCGAGAAGCCGGTAGATGGATGGTTGACGCAAACACACATGTTGTAGAAGATAGCAGACGGACATGAAGCACCCCAGGGGTGAGACGATAGGCGACCTCGAGCAGCGGCGATGCGCGGCATCTGGAGACTAAAACGGAAAACGGAAAGCAGAAGGCGATACATCTTGGGACGGGAGACCTCCCTGGACGAGCGTCGGGCGCAAGGGCCACTAAAACTACTAGGACACCTACACATCAGTAACTTGAGATTCCACGGTTTCATTCTTGCCCTTCTTCAGCTTCTTTTGTGTGAGGTTCTTGGCATGCGAAACAAGCCCCGCAATCGCCTGGACCACAGGAGCGGCTAGCGGAGTGGCAAACAAGTCAAGGTACGCTTGCTTGGCCTTGTCGTCATAGGCAACGGATGGATCAAGGACGCCACAGACCCTGGCAATGATCTCTTGGACCGCGTTCGAGCCGGCGCCCGGCGGGAGCAGAGCCTTCTTCTTGTCTAGGCGGGCGTTGCGACGAGTAATCGCGACAGCAGCCTTGGCCTTGCGTGGAGCCGGGGTGGGCATAAGCGGAGCGTCGGCGCAGATGGCGACGGAGTCGAGGAACGTGTCCAGGGCAGCTGGAGGAAATTGCCCGTCTTCAGGTGCCGCCACGACGGCCAGCGCAGCGGGGTCGTTAGCGAGCAACACAGCGTGGGCGTCGTCGGGCAGCAGAACAACTGCAGCAGACGGCTCGTTGCTGGTAACCTGACTAGCCTCCGCCGGCCCACCAGAGAGCAACCCAACCGCCAAGGCGGCAGTTGGCAGCACCTTTGCATGCACCAAGCCATCACATGGCATCACGTTGACATGCACGGGCCGTAGACCAACTCCATGCACGGGCTCCAAGCCATCTTCAGATAGCACAACAACATCAGCGGGCACCAGGCCATCTTCAGTTAGCACAACAGCAGCCACGAGCTCTAGACCAGCATCGGCTAGCACAACAGCAGCAATGGGCTTCAGGTCAGCAGCAGGTAGCAAATCAGCAGCGGCGGCCGGCGCGCAGACAGCCTCCTCCAAGGGAGCCATGGCAGGATCCTGGAGCTCCAGGCCATCAGCAGACACAGGCAGGGGCGAGGCGGTGTCCACCGGAGGAGACAACAGTGGCTCAACAAAAGCAGGAGGAGGCACAACAGTCGTGGGAACCGGTCCGGTGATGGGAGGGGCGTGCTGAGGCGTGTCTGTGGTCTGGACGGACCATGCTTCATTCGTGGCCTCGCCTGAGCCGAGCCGAGGTGAGTCGAGCGCCAACCCCGCTAGGCCAACAGCAAGGGGAAGAACCGCATCCCCGTCTGCCTCAGCGCCTCCATGCACCGCGCGAGGGGGCGGGCTGATGGCGCGCGCGGGCGAGCTCAACTTGGAGAAGAGCACCTCCGCCTTGTCGACGAGCCCGACGAGCGTGCGATGCGTGGCAGAGAACTCGGAGCGCAGCGGAGCTAGTGCCGCCTCGAGCACCAAGGCCATCTCGTCCCGGAGCGCCCGAGCCTGCCCTCCGAACTGCAGCCCGCCGTCGGAGGCCGCCGGGCGAAGCTGACAGAAGGCACCCAAGACCAACCCCGACGCCGGGGAGACCGGCGCCGCAGCAGCAGGAGACCCCGCCCGGCGTCGTCCGTGTCGTCCGGCCGCCCCGTCCCGGCAATGGGGGGAACGGGTGCGCTCTCTATGCACCTCCATGCGGGTCTCCCGGGCACGGCCATCGCGCCCACGCACATCTCTTCCACCGCCCCCATGCCAGTCGTCGTCGGAGTCGTCTCCGTCGTCGCGGCGCCGATGCAGCTGGCGTGGGTGGTCGTCGGTCCCCTGCCCACGGCGGCGAGGCGCAGCAGCCCGGGACGGGATGATCATAGCGGGCGCAGCTAGCGTCGCCCCGAGCGGCGGGGGAACGCCGTCGACAGAGCCCCGGTTCCACACCAGGTCCGACCGAGGCGGGCTGAACGGGGCGGCGCGGCTGTCAGTGACGTAGCAATCCAGTGGGGCGTTGGCATGGTCTTCCACTGCATCTAGATGGACCAGCACGCGGAAGGTGACGCCTCTCTTGCAACCGGACGGCCTGGCCTTGTTGGCGAAGACTTGCAGACCGCCGGACGGCCTCGTGGTGAAAGTGAGCCAAATGATCTTCGGGATCAGGATTGGGTCTGCCGTCCACGCCCAAAGGTCGAGCGTCTCCGAGTTGGTCCTGAGCGCGGAGTTGTCTTCAAGACGGTCGAGGGAGCAACATCGGCCGATGATGCGTTCGGTGACGAACGGGGTCCAGGCGTAGTCCGGCACATTCTCGAGGCAGAGGCGCACCTGGTAGTTGAGCGCCGCACCAAGCGCCCGCTCCAGCGGCCGCCATGGGCGGATATGGATGATGCCACCGCCGGTGTGCACCCGCCCCACGGCGAGGGCCTCGTCACAATGCGCCTTGTGGTTGAACTTGACAAGGAACTCGACGGAGTGGTACGGAGTAACAGCCACGTCCGTGTGGCTTAGTGTCGGTGTCAAAACCGGCGGATCTCGGGTAGGGGGTCCCGAACTGTGCGTCTAGGCCGGATGGTAACAGGAGACAAGGGACACAATGTTTTACCCAGGTTCGGGCCCTCTTGATGGAGGTAAAACCCTACGTCCTGCTTGATTAATATTGATGATATGGGTAGTACAAGAGTAGATCTACCACGAGATCAAGGAGGCTAAACCCTAAAAGCTAGCCTAAGGTATGATTGTTGTATGATGAAGTTGTCCTACGGACTAAAACCCTCCGGTTTATATAGACACCGGAGAGGGTTAGGGTTACACAAAGTCGGTTACAATGGTAGGAGATCTTTGAATATCTGCGTCGCCAAGCTTGCCTTCCACGCCAAGGAAAGTCCCATCCGGACACGGGATGGAGTCTTCAATCTTGTATCTTCATAGTCCTGGAGTTCGGCTGAAGGTATAGTCCGGCTACCCGAACACCCCCTAATCCAGGACTCCCTCAGTAGCCCCTGAACCAGGCTTCAATGACGATGAGTCCGGCGCGCAGATTGTCTTCGGCATTGCAAGGCGGGTTCCTCCTCCAAATTCTTCATAAAAGTTTTGTAAACACCAAGAGTGGTGTCCGGCTCTGCAAAATAAGTTTCCACGTATTGCCATAGAGAGAATAATATTAACACCAATCTAATCTGCTGACGTATTCCGCAGCGTGACATCACACTACGACCAAGCCTTTATTCAAATCGTCTTCACTTCTCCACCTCAGCGTGTTTTGCGAGGCGGTTTCCTTGGCACATCTTGTCAAAGCAGAGATCATGTCCCCTTTGTTTACGGGATTCTCGTTAATACGGACGTGGGTAACCCAACCGCGCCACTTATCACGGCGCTTGGGAGGCAAGCGAGTTTTACTAGGCTGGTGGGGACGCATAGTCGCATTCGCCCATATAAGGGGATAAGGATCCACCTTTTTACCTACGCCTTCTTCCTCCTTTGCCTATCCATCTTCTGCGCACCCGAGCTCCAGCGCCCAAGCCCGCACCTCCTACCTCAACCCTCTCCAACAATGTCCGGAGCGGGAGGCAAGTGGATGGTCTCCTCCGTCACGGAGGGCCATGTCAAAAGGTTAAGGAAGGCCGGATACTTGTCCAAAGACATCGCGCACCGGCTTCCCGAGGAGGGGCAGCTTCTCCCCACCCCAAGGCCCCATGAGAGGGTAGTATTTCTTCCCCACTTCCTCCGCGGACTGGGTTATCCTCTCCACCCATTTGTCTGCGGGTTCATGTTCTACTATGGCCTAGATTTCCACGATCTGGCCCCGAACTTCATCCTCAATATCTCGGCGTTTATCGTCGTGTGCGAGGCTTTCCTCTGCATTCGCCCCCATTTCGGCCTCTGGCTCAAGACCTTCAACGTCAAGCCAAAGGTGGTGCGCGGCAACCAGGCGGAGTGCGGAGGTGCCATGGCAGGCAAAATTGCCGACGTCCTATGTCTCGAGGGCTCCTTTGTGGAGACCTTGGAGGGGTGGCAGTCAGGGTGGTTTTACATCACCGAGCCACGCGATCCGAAGTGGATCGCAGCCCCTGAATTCCGATCCGGACCCCCTAGGCGGCTCACGTCCTGGAAGGAGACGAGCTTGTCGTGGGGCGACGAAGAAGAGTTGACCGGACTGCAAAAATGCATCCAGTCCCTGGTGAACAAGCAACTCAAGCTTGTCAACGTAATCCAGGTCATGCTCGTCCGTCGGATCCTTCCGTGTCAAGAACGGGACTTCAATTTGTGGGAGTTCAACCCGGCGCAACACCGCACTCTGAGCAGGCTCTTCGACATGACGTACGAAGATGTCTGGAGGGGGCTAACCAAAGGCGCCGAGGCTCCCACATCCGCCTCTGAAGACCGCGGATTCAGCCTGCAGTGTCCTGCTGGCGAGCTAAGATATTTCCATCTTTTACAGGATGTTAAGTTTTTTCATAGTTTGACTCTATGCGGGATCTAAACTCCCTCACCTTTGACAGGATTGGCGAGAGAAGTCCGGACAGATTAACTGTCCGGCTCCCTTGCCCGAAGACCCAGCCCCTGCTCTCCTAGAGTAGCTGCTGGTTCCGGCACCTTATATGGTGCCGGAGAAGAAGGCCAAGAAGAAGAAGGCCATGGGGACTCGAAAGAGTTCCCGGCATATGGTGGTGTCGGACTCGTCGTCCGACGAGTCCGAGACGCACTCCTCCCGTGAAGGCGAGGAGGAGGAAGAAGAAACCTCTCCCCCTCCAGCGGGGGGAGGAAAGAAGAGGGAGGCCGCCCCAGTAGGGGAGGCCGAAGGGTCCAAGAAGAGGAAAACCCCTCCGCCGGACTATGTCCCCGACGCCGATGAGGACGAAGGGGAGTGGTCGGACAGGGCCAAGCGTCTGGCGAGATTGTAAGTGTTCGGATACTAGAGTAACTCGTGATATTCCTTTTGTTGCACAGCTTTCCCTAATGTCAGATATGAACATGCAGTCCGCCCAAGCACGGGCTTGACGAGTCGTCGAGCGGCTCCCTGGATTCATCGGATGTGAATTCAGTTCCGGCCGCTGCTTTCCCCTGTGCCGCGGATGACGCCGAAGTGGCGTCGCGACAAGCTCCGGGGCGAGAGGAGGTTGTCCGGGAGGAGCCGCGACCTCCCGGACTCCAGGAGTGAAGGGGACAAGACCCCCCTGGGCCCCAAGTCCGGCTTTAAGCCAGACACTGCGTCGGAATCATCAACGGTTCCGGAGCGCGGTAGGCGAACTCGTGCCAAGAGGAGCAAGCCTACTGAGCCGGCGTCCTCCGTCCAACCGGAGGCGCCGGACAATCTGCTGGAGGAGCTTAAGGGCGCCTCCATCAACAAGGAGCACCATGCCATCATGAGTACGGTGGTCCAGAAGGTTCGGTCCGCCAAAAACGGACTAAATGAAGCTTGTGCTATCCTTCTAACAGGCTTCGGGGTAAGTAAAAATATGTAAAAATATTACCGTATAGACAGTAGCCCCTGATGCTCTGTTTGTTGTTCGGAAAGAAAAGCCGAATAGAGGATCTATTAAATATCGCAGGAGTCTAACTAAAAAGGAGTCAATATACGTATGTAGGCTTCGCTGCTGGCCACCGTCGCACTGACTGCGGAGGTGGGTGCCCTGAAGCAGGGCCTCGAGTGGACCGAGCAAGAGCTCGGCCTTGCCAAATGGCAGCTCGAGAAGAAAGAAGGTAAGAGATACCTTATAGAAAAAATGCCTATAGGAAGGCGTAGTTGCAAAAAATGACAGGAGTATACTGCTTATTGTAGGGGCCACAACTGAGGTGGCGACCCTCAAGCAGGTGCTGTCCGAGGCCGAGAAGAAAGCGGCCACGGAGCGCACCGAGCGGGAGAGATTTGAGGCGCAGGTCGGCGAGGTGCGGCAAGAGCTTCAGGTTCTCATGCAAAAACATGAGAGTTTGGAGTTCGACTCGAAGACGCGAGCGTCCAAGCTTGCTGCGACCCTTAAAACTGCCAAATCTGCCCAGGCCGAAGCCCAGAAGGCCCTCCAGGAATTGGATGCGGTGAAAAAGATAGCAGCGGGTAAGGCATTCTATATGCAAAGCAGACATATAAAAGTAAACTACTTGTTACTTACCCGAATCCGGAGCTCTCCAGGGGCATTCGCAGATCTTCCCCGCAGCGTATCCGATGCCGCCGCATCCTACCGAGCCGAGGAAGGCAGCTCGACAGAGAAGGTGTTCTGGTCTCAGTACGCTGAGGCCGGACACCCTGTGCACTTGAGCGACCAGCTGAAACAGCTGGTCGAGCTCCACAAGGAGGCCGAACAGGCCCTAAAGGGCTTCATAGTTCGGCTGTGGCCTGGAGAGGCCCTGGCTGGGAGCTACTTCGGACTGGTGCGGCGGCTGGTGGAGGCTTGTCCATGGCTCGAGGTCATCAAGCGCTCCGTCTGCATCGAAGGTGCCCGTAGGGCCCTTGCCCGTGCAAAGGTGCACTGGGGTAAGCTGGACGGTGAGAAGCTTGTGAAGGATGGGCCGTCGCCGGGGAAGGAGCATCGCAAGCCCGAGAACTATTACAAGGATGTTCTTGCTGGTGCCTGCCTTGTGGCGGATGAATATACCAAGGATGTAATTTTTGAATGAACTCGCTCGTGTTATCCTGTGCGCTGAAAACTTGTTCATATGCACTAAGCAATGCTTGAATTTAAAATATTACTTTCTGTGTGGCCGTTTATCAAAAAATTGAGAGATGGCCAGTCGTCGGCTTCTGCCCCCATGCCACTAGTGCTGGGGTGTTCGGGATAAACCTGAGCGCTCTTTTTCCCGTGATTGGGTCCGTCGAGGGAGGCGGTCAGCACAACGAACAAGGCAATCAGACTATAATGCTTGAACACTCTCACTTAGCCATAGAACTCTATAATTTTAAATTTTGGCGAAGCCCCTAGTATTCGGAAGACCGAGTTCGGGGCGCTATCCACGCCTTGGCCGGACAAAGTCGGTTCCTCGCTCGAAGCGGCATAAGCCTTTAAGGACTCGAAAAGCCTCTTGAACAGCGACCAGTCTCTCGCCTCATCATGACAGTCAGTTTTAGCTTTCTCCACTGAGGTGCTCGGCCCAGCTCAACTGGGGCACAATCGCAGTGGTTCTCTTAGTGCTACCTTAGCCGATATAGCGGAACGTAAGGCACCAAAACATAGGAGCCTGGCAAACCCAACTGTTGACCCAAATCATGATTCGGAGCCGATGCATATAGTGCTATAAGTTCGGGGTGCCGCACTTGTGAAAGTGGACGGACTTCTCACGCCATATTGATGGGTACTGAAGCCCCTGGCGTATTTTGCCGTACCACAGTGTACGGATGCAGCATGTTATTAATAAACATATATATGAAAGGAGGGTAATGCAAAAAATAGACAAAAAAGCTATGCATTGTTTATAGAAAGGCTGCTATGAAAGCGGAACGATACAAATAGTGCGATAAGCAAAATAAATTAGACTATTTAACATGTCCTGGCCAGGGGCAGGCCGCGGAATTGTATTAAAAAACAGGTATACTGCTCGCAATAGAGACCACCTGGGAGTTTCATAATGCGGCGTGGCTTGTCTGCTTCCCTGGATCTTGCATCGTTTGTGCGACAGTTGAATTGCTGAACGGGTCGTCCGAAGTATGGAGTCCTGAGAGTAAGAGAAAAAAAGAAGGAATCCGGCAGCCCCTGGTGCGGTTTAAGCCGTGTTTCGGGCGTGCCGGGATAGTGCCCCTTCCCCTGTGCCCATGGTATTTCAAGAGCGTAGTTATGTACGCGAAGCGCTGGTTTCGCTATATCGCGAGGGCTAGGGTTGGGGCTGCATTGCTACGCTAGCTCGGAATGTGCCAGGCGGTCTTGTTGTAGGGTACTCCGGGCGCGCTTGACAGTGTCCGGCTTTTTGAAGGCCGAACTGGAGAACTGCCTAGAGAGGCTGCTTTGCACTTCTACTGTGAGCGTTGATGTGTGCTCCTCCGTTCGGAGGGAGCGTTCAGTGTTCCCATTGACCGTGATTACTCCTCTAGGGCCTGGCATCTTGAGCTTGAGGTATGCATAGTGCGGTACCGTGTTGAATTTTGCGAATGTGGTTCGCCCGAGCAGTGCGTGATAGCCACTACGGAACGGGACTATGTCGAAGATTAACTCCTCGCTTCAGAAGTTAGCCGGAGATCCGAAGACCACTTCCAGTGTAACTGAGCCTGTACAGTTGGCTTCTACACCTGGTATGACGCCTTTAAAGGTCGTTTTGGTGGGCTTGATCCTCGAGGGATCTATGCCCATCTTTCGCACTGTATCCTGGTAAAGCAGGTTCAGGCTGCTGCCGCCGTCCATGAGGACTCTTGTGAGATGAAATCTGTCAATGATTGGGTCTAGAACCAATGCGGCGAAGCCGCCATGACGGATGCTAGTGGGGTGGTCCCTTCGATCAAAGGTGATCGGGCAGGAGGACCATGGGTTGAACTTTGGGGCGACCGGCTCCATCGCATATACGTCCCGTAACGCACGCTTCCGCTCCCTCTTGGGGATGTGGGTTGCGTATATCATGTTCACCGTCCGCACTTGCGGGGGGAATCCCTTCTGTCCACTGTTGTTCGGCGGCCTGGGCTCCTCCTCGTCGTCGCTATGCAGCCCCTTGTCTTTGTTTTCGGCTCTTAACTTGCCTGCCTGCTTGAACACCCAACAATCCCTGTTGGTGTGATTGGCTGGCTTTTCGGGGGTGCCATGTATCTGGCACAAGCGGTCGAGTATTCGGTCCAAACTGGATGGGCCCTGAGTTTTTCTTTTGAATGGTTGTTTCCGTTGACCGGATTTGTAGCCTTGGAATCCGGCATTAACTGCCGTATCCTCGTTGCTGTCGCTGTTAACGTGGCACTTTTGCTTGTTCCGACGCGACCTGTCACTTTTGTCCTTGGTATTCGAATTACCAGTGTTCTTGGTTAAGTTGTTACTGCGAGCTAGCCAGCTGTCTTCTCCCGCGCAAAAGCGGGTCATGAGTGTCGTGAGGGCTGCCATAGATTTCAAGCTTTTCCTATCCTAGGTGCCGGGCCAGCCACTCGTCACGGATATTATGCTTGAAGGCCGCTAAGGCCTCTGCGTCCGGACAGTCGACTATCTTGTTTTTCTTTGTTAGGAACCGTGTCTAGAATTGCCTGGCCGATTTTTCTGGCTCCTAAATTATGTGGCTTAGGTCATCGGCATCCGGTGGTCGCACATAAGTGCCCTGGAAGTTGTCAAGGAATGCGGCTTCCAGGTCCTCCCAAGAACCGATTGAGTTTGCAGGCAAGCTGTTAAGCCAATGCCGGGCTGGTCCCTTAAGTTTGAGTGGGAGGTATTTGATGGCGTGTAGATCATCGCCGCGGGCCATGTGGATATGAAGGAGATAATCCTCAATTCATACCGCAGGATATGTTGTGCCATCGTACGATTCGATGTTTACGGGTTTGAAGCCCTCAGGGATTTTATGATCCATTACTTCATCTGTGAAGCATAATGGGTGTGTGGCGCCTCTGTATTGGGCTATATCACGACGCAGCACGAAGGAGCTTTGTCTGTTGAGTTCGGCCCGGCCGGATTCATTGCGTTCGGAGTGACGATCACCGTCACGTGCCGTGGGGCGCCTGCGCGATCCGTAGATCGATCTTGTTTGCCTTGCCTTGCCTTGTCCTCCAGGACGTCGAGCAGGTCAGGCGCATTTTCCCATGCCTTAGTATGCTTGACGCGGTGCCGGGGCAGGGTTTGAGTGGAGGGCCAAGAGGCCTCTCTGTCGCGGCCACGAGGTGGCCGGTCGGCCATGTCATGCGCTGGTGATGTAGGTGCTTCCTCTTCTAGTCGGGGTAGCAGCCTGCGCTTTGGGTAACTTTTGGAGGGGCGTTCGAGTTCGTACTCTTCGGCCGCAAGGACTTCAGTCCATCTGTCAACTAGCAAATCCTGATCAGCTCTAAGCTGTTGCCGCTTTTTCTTGAGGCTTCTTGCCGTGGCCATGATCCTGCGTTTAAAACGCTCTTGTTCGGCAAGATTCTCTGGCACGACGAACTCGTCGTCGTCGAGGCTTGCCTCGTCTTTGGAGGGAGGCGTATAATTATCGTCCTCAACCTCTTGGTCTGCCGCCCTCTCGTGAGGGCTGGCTTCTCTGTTCTCCTGTGCTGAATTTTGCTGGAGGGAGTGTTCTTCGGCGCTATCCGGAGTAGTATTATCTCCCGTGCCGCTGACGCAGGATTTAGAGCGGCGCCGCTGACACCGGCGCTTGGGCTGTTTCTTAGAGGTATCGTCCACCGCTGTTCCATCGCCATCTCCATCCATTGGAGTGTCCACCATATATATGTCATATGACGAGGTGGCCTTCCAACGCCCTACATGTGCTGGTTCTTGTTCGTCTCCTGCATCGTCGTCCATGCCGTCGATGTCTACGGAGTTGAAGTCAAGCATGTCGGTTAAGTCGTCGACAGTGGCTACGAAGTGGGTGGTGGGTGGGTTTTGAATTTCTTCATCGTCCGTATCCCAACCTTGCTGACCGTAGTCCGGCCAGGGCTCTCCTGATAAAGAGAGAGACTTTAGAGAATTCAGGATGTCGCCGAAGGGCGAGTGCTGAAAGATGTCCGCAGCGGTGAACTCCATTATCGGCGCCCAATCGGATTCGATCGGCGGGGGCGCGGGGGCTCGGAGTTCGGAGAGGAATCCGGCTCCTTGGAGTCACGGGCCATGCGGAGTACGGGGCTGGAGTTCGGCTCGATCGCCTCTGAGATCGCAGCCCCTGAGGCAGCATCCAACCGCTGATCCTTGATTGGCGCAGTGGGCTCCGAATCAATGGTCGAAACCGATGCGTGTGCGGCCTCCAAGGCGCTGTTCGGCGGCAGAGCTATATCATGCCCATCGAGACAGTGCGGCACGCTAGGCTGTGGCTCGAATCCGTCGACGATCAAGTCCCCGCGGATGTCAGCCGTGTAGTTTAGGCTTCCAAACCTGACCTGATGGCCAGGGGCGTAACTTTCGATCTGCTCAAGGTGACCAAGCGAGTTGGCCCACAGTGCGAAGCCGCCGAAGACGAAGATCTGTCCGGGGAGAAAAGTCTCACCCTGGACTGCGTCGTGGTTGATGATTGAAGAAGCCATCGGGCCTGAAAGTGACGACACAGAGGAACTCTCAATGAAAGCACCAATGTCGGTGTTAAAACCGGCGGATCTCGGGTAGGGGGGGTCGAACTGTGCGTCTAGGCTGGATGGTAACAGGAGACAAGGAACATAATGTTTTACCCAGGTTCGGGCCCTCTTGATGGAGGTAAAACCCTACGTCCTGCTTGATTAATATTGATGATATGGGTAGTACAAGAGTAGATCTACCACGAGATCAAGGAGGCTAAACCCTAAAAGCTAGCCTAAGGTATGATTGTTGTATGATGAAGTTGTCCTATGGACTAAAACCCTCCGGTTTATATAGACACTGGAGAGGGTTAGGGTTACACAAAGTCGGTTACAATGGTAGGAGATCTTTGAATATCTGCGTCGCCAAGCTTGCCTTCCACGCCAAGGAAAGTCCCATCCAGACACGGGACAGAGTCTTCAATCTTGTATCTTCATAGTCCAGGAGTTCGGCTGAAGGTATAGTCCGGCTACCCGAACACCCCCTAATCCAGGACTCCCTCACTCTGCCTGAACTGCTTTTGGATGGCGCGGTCGACATCAAGCGCCTCAAGGCGCCGTGGCGAGTTGACTGACCAGGCGATGGTGGCAGTCTGCTTCCAGTCGAGCATGTCGCGGTCCATGTCGAAGGAGGACAGGATGATGCAAGAGTCCTCCTCCGGGCGAGCGTCCGGCGCCCCAATACCAGCAGAGGCGCGGGCCATCGCTGGCTGGCATAAAGTACGAAGGGATGGCGTGGGGGGAGCGGCTACGATGGCGGCCCAGGAACTCGCGCCCGGCGAAGATGGCGATGAGCGAGGGCGATCTACCGAGGAAGGGGGGAGCCTGGGTGGTGGAGGCCTTGGCTTGGAGCGCAGCAGGCACTTGCGCTCGGTATGACCGGAGAGCTTGCAGGCCAGGCAGCGGATTGAATCTCTGCAAGCAACGGAGCGATGGTGCTGCGGAGCAAGGCAACGAGAGCGGAGGCCCTCCATGCACTTCTTGAAGCGGAGCTGACTCGCCCGACGCTGCTCTTTGAGGTGGCGAGACGCGGGATGGGCAAGGGATGCAACAGGTCGGCTTGAAGGCGCGTCCCGTCGCGGACGGCGTAGGCGGCACGCAGCAGTCCATCCGGCCTCCTCCCGAGGCGAGGATGGGACGTCGTCCGGTGCGCGTGGACA
The DNA here is from genome assembly GCF_002162155.2 of Triticum dicoccoides. Taxonomy (NCBI): domain Eukaryota; kingdom Viridiplantae; phylum Streptophyta; class Magnoliopsida; order Poales; family Poaceae; genus Triticum; species Triticum dicoccoides. Next base: position 716,361,842 of record NC_041384.1, read on the forward strand.
GCCTGGAGGCACGAAGACGGTCTGGTCGCAGCCGGGCGGGATGATAATGGCTGATCAGAGGCTAGAGACCGCATTGAAGGCACTGGTCGTCGCAGATGCCGGTGGGCGCGAGGACACCTCGCCTTGAATGCGCTCGGCGCCTTGAATGCAGGCATCGTGGGCCAGAGCGCCATGAAGGCCCGGAGAGGGGGGCAGCGAATCCGGCACCATCTCGCCCGGATCCTCGGACAGGCGCGACAGCCGCGGAGCGGAGCAGGATGACGCAGGAACGGCCGAAGCCCGCAGATCCGACACGGAGGCAGCAGAGGACGCCGACCGGGGGGGCGGGCTTAGATCCGTGGGGGGGGAGGGGGCGGAACTCCTTATTGGCAACAACATCCTCTGTGGCATCGCGTCCGCCCTCCGAGGGCGTTCGAGGCCGATTGGAGCCGCGCGTTGCGCCGGTGTGGAGGCCTTTTATTTTTTTCGAGAGTACGGCATACCTTAAACAGTAGCTTTTGTGAACCAGACATCAGAACAACCAAATTTTCTGCAGCAGAAAAAAAGGAGACACATGACATTATTTTCAAATATTTTCTGTTTAGCAGTCTATGTCCAATCGATCTCTAAACCAGTGCCATCATGTGATGAATAAACATGCACGTATGCACTCTCTAAACCAACAAAAAAAAACGTCGCCCCCGGTGTTATGGGCAACCTATGTTACACATGAAAAGAGGTGGTCGAAAATGAAAGAAAGTGAATAAACATGGATGTATCCAGAACAATCATGTTGGTTTGAAGTATTGGAGAGATTTCACTTTCTTTCATTTTCGGCTCATTATCCATTTCCCATATCCATCATTTTGAGCTAACATTCGTGATGTGCCATATCAATTAATATTATAGATTTTCCAACTTTTGTATTTCAGTTATCTTCATCCTACCTTTAATGATGTGGGCTAAAAGAATCACAAGTTGGAGCCTACTTCCGAGCCTGGTTGAATACTTTTGGTTTCTTCTTGGCTAGCTTAGAGCAACTCTAGCAGATGCGTCATAATTTGAATCATCAAAATCATTATGGATGTGATCGCTATAAATTCTGAAGGCTCCAGAGTCCACGTGCGAACTCGGAACCACTATAAGAGCATCTACAGCTGCCATGGACAAATCCGACCCCTCAAACGCCAGCGGACGGGCGCGTCCGCGGGTTGACCGGGCACGCCTCATATTTTCCACTCTGCATCCGCATATCTCATATCCGTCGCCATATATCTATACAACACACATGATCGGCTGCAAAGGAACACAAGCTCGACTGCAAACGGACATTAACAAAATCCGCCACACTAAAAAGATCGTAGTTCGTCATCGGGCAAGTTCTTAAACTTCTACAACTAAA
>NC_041384.1:716363435-716368898 GCF_002162155.2 Triticum dicoccoides
TTTGCCCTTCCGGTTGCCGGCGCAGTTGTAGTCGTCCGCGGCTGGTGGAGGGTCTTGGTCGTCCGACGAGGAGGTGCAGCTGTCGCCGTCGTCGGAGTCGGAGCAGACGATGAGCCCCTACATCCGACGGACCACCCTGTCTTGCTCCCGCTTCCACCTGGCGACCCGATCCTTTTCCCACGCTGCCTCCTTCGTCTCGCGCTCCGACTGCTTAATAGCAAGCTGGAGCACCTTGGCGTTCTTCCGTCGGAGGTGGCGAGCATCCATCTCCGCCATCGCGAGGGACCGGCGGTACACCCATGCGACGAGACGAACGTCCTCATCAGGGTTCGCCTCCATCCCATGGCGACGGTGTGTGGACTGCTCTGCTACGTCCCTCCCGTGCACTCCCTCGTGGCATGCAGTGCACACCTTTGATTTCGGAGTGCGCGTGCGGCCGACGGCGCGGCCACAAGCACCCACCGCTGGCCACGTGGAGGAGCGGCCGACGGGGGTAGGAGACAGCGCAGGGGTTGTGCGAACTGCCCTATCCTGGCGTTGCTGTGTGCGGGCTGGGAGGGTCCAGCTCCGGCGTCCGCACTGTGCTGGGGCGGGAGCTGCGGTGACGCTCCAGATCCAGAGCTTCCGCCAGTCTCCACCTTGGACCGCTCCAGTGCAATGCAGAGGGCCATCTCATCCTTTTAGTCGAGCTCGAAGCCGGAGTCGCTACCGGAGCTGGTCATCGTAGTGGATGGGATCGGAATCGGAAAGGGAGAGGAGTGGACGGAGAAAGAGAGGGTGAGCTAGGGTTTGGAGCGAGGTGCCCGGATTGGGGTTTTTTGTGGGACAACTGTGGGGTCATTGGTGTGCCGGGCCTGTCAGGCGGGTGCACCGGGCATGCCCGGGCGTCCCCATATCCTCCCTATATTTTGGGCCGGATATGAGGGGTGCCAGTCAGCCCGGGCATTTGTCCGTGGTTTGAGAGGTTTTGGTTGGGTCGATTTTTTTTTGACCGGTCAGTGACCGGACGGGTTGTCCAGGTGTTTGAGACAAGTATGAGAGGCCCGGCTGTAGATGCTCTAAACAAAGCCTTCCAAAATTTGTTGCTGGTGGTACACATTTGTCGTGGGCTAATAAGAACTTTTTCTTCTGCATCTCATCAACAACAATTGATTGAAATTCAAGCTTGCTTTGAACTTGATTTCCACAATTCTTACTAGCATGATTTCAAATAACAAAATCAAAATACAACTAATTTATTGAATCGTAAATATCTAGGGCGGCCTCTTCATTTATTTGGAAGTGACATCAGAGATGAGGTCTTCGTGTTCTTCCACTTCCGCAGTCAGGCGGTCTATGGACACATGTGTGTCATTGTTGCGGGACTAAGCTACAACATTGTATCCCTGCGAGTGCGGATTCCCATTCTACCAAGACCGTAGTGTCATGAAGGCAAGGTAGCGGTGGCGGCGGGGAAGCGCTCCATCCCAAGGGTTGATTCTGCCTGATCGAGCCAATCCTCCTTGACCCACTCAGACCACGACCAGACCCTCTCACAAAAATTTCTCTCGGCACTGTCCTCTTCGGTCTCGCAGGGGAAAGATCCTGTAGGAGGGCTCCACTTCCCCGACATGGCAGATATGGGGGGTTGTGGCGTCGACGACAAAGATGGGTGTGTAGTGGCGCCCTGAGGGGGTGGGCCGGTTTATATACTCGCAAAAGGGAATGCTTCGAGAGGAAATGGGGTTAGAATTGCCGGTCATGGTTGGTAAATGGGTGCGACATACATCATTTGTCATTAATGGGTGCTCTTCTCAGTGCAAAAGTTGTTGTGTTATTGCCAGGAGTCAAGGTGGCAGACGTACGAATGAATGCATCATTGGCAGGACTGGATACAGAAGGAAGAAGATGGCATCAAACTTCACTCCTTCGCGAGCGGTTAGGTTTGGTGCCCGCTCCATATCAGAACCCCTCCAGTCAACAAATTTATAGGCTCGCATGCTCGATTTGAAGCGGCCTGCAAGAAGTATGGAGGCCAAGGTCGTTATGGCAATTCTACAAGACTTAATTTTGGGCCTCGAATAAAAAACAACGGTTAGTATTGTGATCGGCGTACATATGACTTGATTTTGCTAGAGCTATCAGATGATCTCATTAAGACCGCCAGTTCTTTGCCATTATTTTTTCTCATGTCCCCCTTTTCTGAGTAGGCTCCTTTGTTTACACTAATATCTACTCCCTCCGTTCCAAATTACTCGTTGCAGAAATGGATGTATCTAGAACTAGAACACATCTAGATACATCCATACCTGCGACAAGTATTTCGGAATGAAGGGAGTACAATTATTATATTATTTTTTGTGAAACTGCATACATTATAGTTGTCCGTGCTAGTAAAGGAGTTCAAAGGGGAAGTAGAACTTTGAAACTAAGACGATGAAAATGGTTACAAAATCGTACATGTAGTCACGTACATGTGCCAAATAGTGTTGCACTACCATGGGTCCTCAGTTGTGCCACATGTCAAACATTTCACGAGACGTCACGTTCCGCACATAGGGATCGGGTCGTTGACCAAACAGAAAATCATGTTGGCGTTGTGAACCAGACCATTTACCACTCTACGTACTTTGGGTTGTTAGTTCGGTCAGTTTTATTATATGCTAGCGATGGGCTGAACAATTTTTTCAGTTGGTTTATTCTTCTTGCAACTACATTAATTTTTACAAATGGTGATGATATTTTTTACAATGTTCTTGAATTTTAAAAACAATGCACAAAAGTGTTCAATAATTGTAAAATATTACAGAAATTTAACATGTTAATTTTTTTAAAATGTTCACATTTTTTTAATGAAAAGGTATTTCAACAAAGCTCACCAATATGAAAATAATTGAAAATTTCAAAATTTAGGTAATTTAAAATAGTTCATGAATTTAAATAATTTATTTAAACTAATGTTCATGAACTAGAAACAAAATTTCCAATTTTAGTTGAAGCATTTAAAATTTAAAAGGTATTCATGAATAAAAAACAGAAAAAGGAAAGTTTCTAAGAAAAAACTAAAATAAACAGAAAATAAAAATTCAAAATAAAAATGCAAGAGAGAAAGAAAGAAGAACAGAAAAGCCCAAATAAACCAAGACATTCGTAACAACGGAAGCAGGAAACAATACAGTGTCTCGAGTGGGCTGGCCCATGTAATAACGGGAAATGCGTGTTTAGGTTGACACACCCAGCCTTACATGCGAAATATTTACCCCTCTTCACACGGCTCACAATTGCATTTAATTTTTCTAGAGGAATTAAATTTCATCAACTCATTTTTTTGAGGCATGCAAGCTGTGGCAGACATTCTAGAACAGTCTTGGCTGCCCACCTGCCCCACCAGCCAATAAGAACAAATGTACCGCTTGCCAATTGGCCAACATATTTAGGAATGAAATTGAATCAGCCCATTACCACAGTCTTCTAAAGAAAAAAAATCCCAAAACTCCGCCACTGCATGCAAGCATTAAATATTACTTACCCAATTTCAAATTAATTAAAGATCTAGATATATTCCAAGTTAAACTTTTGACAAAATCTACAGAAACATGTGCTAAAATATGCACCATCAAATAGATGTAGTACGGACATATATTTAGAATATCATGTTGTAGATGATGATACAATTTTTGGTCATTTTTTTCAATTAGAATGAATTTACATTTTTAATTAATTTAAAATAGAGGGAGTGTGTAGAATATTCTATGTTTATTTTTTCAAGGTCACACACCAACATGTGTTTGTCAATTTCTATATGCAAGTATCTATCAATATCTTTATGAAGGAGTGGTGGACCCTGGCCCTTACCGGCGGGAGGGATCTTGCCCCATCTGGTGTTTTCGTGAGTTTGCTTAGGTTTGTGTCTTGCTCAGAAAGACCATGACGGTGTCACTCTAAAGATGGAATAAGTTTGTCCCTGCCTAGCGCCCATTTTGGCAGATGCATCTAGCATCATCAAAGGGCATGTGGTGGTGTGTTTCTGGCAGATCTCATGAGTTTCAATCGGTGCTAGTGTTTGGTGGATCTGCATGGATCCAGTCTGTGTTCATCTTCGTTCGTGTGTCATTATGTTGGATCCTTTCAATCTATAGTTCTTTTCATACGCGATGTTTACTGTTCTGGTGCGTTGATCCCGTGGGGCCTTAATACCATGACTTTCCGACTGTCTAATAAAACATGTTTGGCCTGACTCCGATGAGGAAGGGACGATGACGACGGCGCCCCTTTGGCTCACTCCAATGCTGACATGGCAGCACTAATAGATCAAAAGTTTTATCGCAAAAAAGATACCACATGGGAAATGCGGTAAAGCTATCTTCAAGATCGAAATAAATTCCAATTATATCTAAGATGATGCCGAGAGCTAATTAAGTGACAGTTTCCATTTGTGCCACAATACGATTATACCTTCTTTGATCAGATAACGCATTCACCGTCCAGCACCTCGTTAATTGAAATCTCACATATGAATTTTGCAATCACGAACAAAAGGCACCATTTAATATCACTTGGTCTCAACCCATACAACAATGGGAGTACATGAATTGGCAAGATGGCATGGGGTTGCAAAACAAGCAGCGACAGCCGCATGCATCATCAATCCTACGAAGAAAGAAGGAAACATTAACCAACATGATCGAAGAGGAAGACTCGGGTGGCGACACTTGTGTCGATCTTGCAGTCGAGCCTCAGTTACACTTCGGGCTAGAGGAGAAAGCGTCGACCGGGAATGACTTGGATATCATCCCGGCGTGCAGCCTAAGCTCATCCCCATCGCGGCCGACCTCCTTTATGCTGACCCACGCAATAAAGACCTTCACCTCAATGCCTTTGAGGCCGCTGATCCCGGTGAATGACTTTTTATGTTCCCGGTGACCCGAGTGCTGTAGTGGACGTCGTACTGGCTGTCGATACGTAATTTGCATTCATCGGAGAAGTGTACCTCAAAGGAGCCATCCAGTCGGAGTTCGTAGTCATGCACTCCCTCCGGGAGGATGCCCGGTGGGAAGCCATATCGCCCTAGCATTTCGTACGCCATCGGCTTGTCTGCGGGGGCTGGGGCCTTGACCAGGGTGGCGGCGGTGGCAGTGACGAGTATGGCTACTATTGCCACGAGGAGGAGGGTAGTATGCCTCGCCATTGTTGGTGCTCTAGCTCAGGTTGACAACTAAAGCTTTGCCGATATATTTTTGCGAAAGCATCGAAAGATGCAGACTATATATAGAGATAAATCTATAGTAATTTTAAAAATATTAGTTTTACTATCCAAGTTTGTATTTTACTATATTTTTAGAAAAATCACTATATTTTATATATTGCGTTACTACATTTTGTATGTATCGTTACTGGGGTGTAGAATAAGCTATTCTACACTCACACTTAGTATAGCATATATTTACACACATATATATACACACACCCTAGTAACTATACACA
>NC_041384.1:716369313-716397217 GCF_002162155.2 Triticum dicoccoides
TTCAAATCGTAGTAACAACATAAACATTTAATTCCCTCCAAGAAGATCTTTACATTCATTGAGGTGGAATTGAATATGTATCGCATTTTAGCAGAAATCGAGTTTCTACTTTAATAACATTCACCAAGTTCTTCTCAAAGGCCATAATGGGAATTATTATTTATCTTGGCGCGCAAATACCTTTTGAATCTTGCAAGGCGACCTATTCCCTAGGAAAACTTGGCATGTGGCCTCTACCGACTACCGGCAATGTATAGCGCATGACACCCAACGTGTACACTGGTGAAACTATTTTTTATCAGATAGATTAACACCAAAATTCTAAATTAAAAAAATATCCATCAATATACTAGCACAATTCAAAAATAAAACTCACCCAAATAGCTTTGCACAAAACACATATATTTTTAGCTTAATAAAGTCTGCTAAGTGATATACAAGGAAAAAGAGGGCTCACATATGATTTTCATCTTCAAAATAATTGGAGGAACAAAGTAACAGAGATCATATCAACCTATAATAACTGATGTAGTTTTTTATAGCATATTCTATAATCAACACTTAACACCATTATGTAGGTAGGCTAGATCAGACGACCACCCATGCCGTGAGGGATGGAGAATCCTATCCTCATAATAATTATGTATATTCACCCATGCATTATTAGTAAATAAACATTACATCCAAGATGCTGGTATATACTTGAAAAATATATCCAAGTTGATAGAGTAATTCCATATCAAACTAGTAACATGCACTACTGAGTGACGATGTCCTGTCTAAGGGGCCTCTGATGGCATCAGTTCCCGTCTGGTGGGCTTGTCTGAGTACCGCTTTGTCGGTTCCATCCTGGGCCACTTTGGGCAGGCCATGACGATATACTTGGCGATTCCTCAAAGGCTTGATATACAACACAAGAAGACAAAGTCTTGGGGAGTTCTACCTCCTTAGACGTAGCCGACCTAGTTGTGGAAACTCGAGGACTCTAGGTATGCTATATATGCTGAGGGTTGGGTTTCTCGTAGATCATCTGACAATCTCTCGATACTTTGTACTTTGTATATACCCCAACGCAATAAAACAAAAGAAGGATGTAGGGTATTATGTCCAATGTGAGAGCCTGAACTTGTAAAAACCCTTATTTCTGTTACCATCTTGACAAATACCATACTAAGGATACCCTACCGAGGAGTCTGCCAGATTTAGCTCTGACAGTGGTGGCCCTTGTAGGTCCTGCTAGGTGAATGTCGTGGCATGTGGGGAGTGCACATGAATGGTCAGATCGGTTCCGCTGCGATCTTCGTGCAGGGCCAATTGTTCGTCTTCTGCAGCGTCACCCTTGTCTCCAACTCAAGTGGTCACCTTGGCCAGGCCGAGGCCTTCTCTCTAGTCCGGGTAATAAGATTCAACAAAATGGAGTACACCCCAGACTGCTGTGGAGGGATGATCTTCTCTGGTTTGGCACCTTGCCAGATCCAGGAGTAGCTGATGCCAGATCTTCAGATCTCGATATCAAGTAAGATCTTGGAGCTGCCTGAAAAGGACGTAGATTTTTTGGCCCATCCACCATCGATCTTGTTTCCAACATCGAATCATGTTGGCCGAAGACATGTAAGGTTGAAAATTGAGTAAAAGGTGGACAAGTGAGTAAAAGATGTGGTGGTGACGACCAAAATGGGTGACTAGTGGCACCCTGAGGGGGTGTATTGCTTTATCTACCCATGAAAGGACATGCTCCGGCAGGAAACTGGGTGAAAATTGAGGGCGGTGGGTGGGAAATGGGTGTAACACGCATCATTCACTACTAGGGAAAACCCTAGTAGTAGCACTTGAAATATGCATAGCAGTAGCGCTGGGTCCAGCGCTACTGCTACCATGCTACAACTAAGTTTGTAGCAGTAGCGCTGGTACGGACAACGCTACTGGTAAGTATTGTTAGCAGTAGCACTTCCCCGAACAATGCTACTGATAACTATTTGTAGCGCTTGTTCAGATGAAGCGCTGCTGCAAAGCTAGCGCTTCTAGTAGGTGCTTTCCAGCGCTACTGCTAATACTCTTGCTTTCATAGATTTGCACCCCTCTACGTATTTGTGATGTATTTATACAGGCTCTATACAATAGTTTCATCACATCATACTAAACATACACTATTCCCACATATCATAGGCATACAGTAGTCTCGTCATACCATCATCATCATCATTTAACACAAATATCATCACATCTCAAAAATAGCGATACACAAGTGCGATCATGTCACGTCTCGAATAAGTGCAACTGCATGGTCATGGCACACACACACAAGTTTCATCATCTCTATCTAAACCATGATGTAGAAGAGAAGAGCGTTCAGCATGAGCAAGAGCGCGACTATGTAGTACCGACAGTCCCGCCCCTGCTCATGCTGGAGTGTCCACCTCAAGTAACTACTCTCCGCTTCGGCTCTGGTGTCGAACCCTCTATGGCTAGCACCTGGGTACCTATGCACCTGGGCCTAAGCGGCTGGCTAGTGGCCGTAGACTCCTGGAACCCTCCCAACGTACATGGCATAGTAGTTCTTCACCATATCTGATCTATGTACCTGCATCATGAGTTGATGAATTGAACGATAATATGCAACATAATGTACTTAAGAAAACAAAGAGGCATAATTAGCAAAATACAAGCAACCAATAGTAAACATAAATGACAAAGTTCCTCATACCCAAACTAATTAACTAGAGCGATCTACGCTAGTTCAGGACCACGGTTTAGTTACATCACATAGTTTCGCCGTGCATAAATTTGAAGTTTTGCCATAGAAAGACAGTACTGACACATTGTCATCGACAATCAGTCCTCCATGTCGGCGGTCCGATCTTCATAGTCAGGGAGGAAGCACCCGAGCTTCTTGAAAGGTTTCAGGTCCAGATGTTGAGCGAGTGCAGTGCTTGGACATCTTCTCGCATGATTGGCCCATGGTAGAACATCCCTATTGGTTCGAGGACCTGCTTCATGATCACTTGGGCAAGTTCACACTGTACGTGATAAAACTCAGCTCTGATTCGATGATCTGGTGTCCTTCCTATGCTTGTGGCCTAGCTGACAATCTCGGCATCGTTGGTAGTAGGTGACATGTGAAGGCGTTGATTATCCCTTCTGTACTCGAGCAGGTGATGCATGAGGTAGAATCCATCAGCCATACTGGTGTGCGGTTACTGGATGCAGCAAAAGTTGGTCTTATGACCGAAAGCCAGCCCGCAATTCCTGTACTTTTTCACCTTGATATATCCACTAGATAGGCTGAAGGTTAACATGGCATTATCGAGAACACTCTTTATGTGCTTGTAATCCTTTTTCCCGAGGTTCTTCAATAAGTCCAAGTACATAGCATGGGAGTATTCCGGGGACAGAACGATGAGGACGGCGCCCCCTGATACGTCTCCAATGTATCTATAATTTTTGATTGCTCCATGCTATATTATCTACTGTTTTGGACATTATTGGGCTTTATTATACACTTTTATATTATTTTTGGGACTAACCTATTAACCGGAGGCCCATCCCAGAATTGCCATTTTTTGCCTACTTTAGGGTTTCGAAGAAAAGGAATATCAAACGGAGTCCAAACGGAATGAATCCTTCAGGAACGTGATTTTCTCACCGAACATGATCCACGAGACTTGGACCCTACGTCAAGCAACCAACAGGGAGGCCACGAGGTAGGGGGGCGCGCCTACCCCCCCAGGCGCGCCCTCCACCCTCGTGGGCCTCCTGTTGCTCCACCGACGTACTTCTTCCTCCTATATATACCTACGTACCCCCAAACAATCAGATACGGAGCCAAAACCCTAATTCCACCGTCGTAACTTTCTGTATCCACGAGATCCCATCTTGGGGCCTGTTCCGGAGCTCCGCTGGAGGGGGCATCGATCACGGAGGGCTTCTACATCAACACCATAGCCTCTCTGATGAAGTGTGAGTAGTTTATCTCAGACCTTCAGGTCCATAGTTATTAGCTAGATGGCTTCTTCTCTCTTTTTGGATCTCAATACAAAGTTCTCCCCCTCTCTTGTGGAGATCTGTTCGATGTAATCTTCTTTTGCGGTGTGTTTGTTGAGACTGATGAATTGTGGGTTTATGATCAAGTTTATCTATGAACAATATTTGAATCTTCTCTGAATTATTTTATGTATGATTGGTTATTTTTGCAAGTCTCTTCGAATTATCAGTTTGGTTTGGCCTACTAGATTGATCTTTCTTGCAATGGGAGAAGTTCTTAGCTTTGGGTTCAATCTTGTGGTGTCCTTTCCCAGCGACAGTAGGGGCAGCAAGGCACGTATTGTATTGTTGCCATCGAGGATAACAAGATGAGGTTTTTATCATATTGCATGAATTTATCCCTCTACATCATGTCATCTTGCTTAAGTCATTACTCTGTTCTTATGAACTTAATACTCTAGATGCATGCTAGATAGCGGTCGATGTGTGGAGTAATAGTAGTAGATGCAGGCAGGAGTCGGTCTACTTGTCTTGGACGTGATTCCTATATACATGATCATACCTAGATATTCTCATAACTATGCTCAATTCTGTCAATGCTCAATAGTAATTTGTTCACCCACCGTAAAATACCTATGCTCTTGAGAGAAGCCACTAGTGAAACCTATGGCCCCGGGTCTATCTTCATCATATTAATCTTCCAATACTTAGTTATTTTCATTGCTTTTATTTTACTTTGCATCTTTATCACAAAAATATGAAAAATATTATCTTATCATATCTATCAGATCTCACTCTCGTAAGTGACCGTGTAGGGATTGACAACCCCTTATCGCATTGGTTGCGAGGATTTATTTGCTTTGTGCCGGTGCGAGGGACTCACACTTAGCTTCCTACTGGATTGATACCTTGGTTCTCAAAAACTGAGGGAAATACTTATGCTACTTTGCTGCACCACCCTTTCCTCTTCAAGGGAAAACCAACGCAAGCGCTCAAGTGGTAGCAACCCCCACTGTGCAAATTAAGTACACCTCAAATTAGCCTCCATGCTTAGAAAGGAATGATTAACACTTATGAAAGGATATGTGCCGATGACTTACGTGGGATGGTAAGGCAAGAGAATCACTTCCTTGTCCTTATTAGCGATCATGAATCCGCCGAGGTACTTGCTCGCATAGTCATGGTGCTCTTTGCAAACTGCTAAGAAGCTCTCACGCATATAGTACGGGTCCACGACACAAATATATTTTATGTTCTCCATCCTGATGAAGTAGTTGAGATACAGCGCATACATGTGGATGAACTGGAAATCAAGCTTGGTCATGTGGAACATGTCATAGATGTAGTAAAATCGCATGATGAACTGATTCGCAGGCCAGTTCTTGATGTACAACTTCCTAGCCGGCACCTTAGCCGCTTAAAGCAGGTATCCTAGTTTTTCCACGATCAGAAGGCTTTTCTCTCTGGCTAGCACATCTTCATGGAGTCTCCTTAGATCATTGTTCAGTATGTGCTCTAGCGCTTTGGCGGGTAGGATCGGCTCGCCGGCGACATGGAAAGGCAACGCACCTTCGAAAGGTATTCTGTCTACCACCCGGGGCTTCAGAGGCGGCTGGCTTCTTGAAGCAGCTATGGCGCCTTTAGGGCCTTTCTTGTCCGGTCTCCTCCTTTGCTTCTTGGCGGGTGGCAGTAGTGAGCCCACCATACCTTCCCTAACCACCACCCCTAGTGTCGTCGGGCTAATCAGTGGACGACCCTCGGGGGCTTGCTGGGTACAGGCGGTGACGGTGTCCTGGACTGGGGGGTACTCAACACGTCATCTCCTGATCTGATAGATTGGGCCGAGGACCCCCGTGGCCGTATACTCATGGGCCAGTTCGGACAGCTGCCGCATACAAGGAATATTCCACAAGACTTGGTGATCAAGACAAGGACTTCTCCCCACCGGCGTATTCGACTAGGACTCTTGTTAACCTAGGCCTCTGGTGCATTATATAAACCAGGGCCAGGTTAGTCGATAGACATCATACAACAATCATACCATAGGCTAGCTTTTAGGGTTTAGCCTCCTTGATCTCGTGGTAGATCTACTCTTGTACTACCCATATCATCAATATTAATCAAGCATGATGTAGGGTTTTACCTCCATCAAGAGGGCCCGAACCTGGGTAAAACATCGTGTTCCTTGCCTCCTGTTACCATCCGGCCTAGAGGCACAGTTCGGGACCCCCTACCCGAGATCCGCCGGTTTTGACACCGACAGGCGGCATCTGGAGGCATCTCCTGCAAGGATCGCTTTAAGAGAGACATTTTGCATTCTGCCTTAGGACGTTCTGGCTCCGGCAAATTAGACATCATGAAGTCATCATCTCCACGCTCATAGCCTAAGTCTTCGTTGTCCTGAGACATCAATCCTCCATCATCATAGGTGGTATTGAAATACTTGTCTAGGTCATCATATCATCCTCCATGTCATCATCAACATTTGCTTCTTCGACAGCGGCGTGACATGATCTGGCACTAATGGAGGCACTCCCTCATGTCGTACGCTATCACCCACCACGACTGGTGCAGGTAATTTGGTAGGTGGGGTGGTGTTCATACCTTCTTGAGAAGGTGGCGTTGGCGTGATACTGGGCGCCTCGAGACAAAGAAGAGACTTCGGCCAAGGCAAGAACCAGCTCTTGTATGCGCCAATCATCTTAGGGGTCTCTTCGTCATCGACTGGTACCGGAGGAGGCAAATCCTCGAAGCCTGCTAAGACACTGGCCACGTTAACCTTGAAGATGCCATCGGGCATCTCTCGATTGTGGAACATGCGGTCCTTCGGCTTCACGATTGTAGAGTAGGGTGCACGGTGTGTCGTCAGCCTACGAAGGAGACATGTTTGCAACGTCAAACATCCGAAAGGCAACTGAAACGGAATACTATAGATATGCTGGTGAAAAGGGCATGACACATAATTACCGTGAGGGCGTCGAGCTCAGCCAGCGACGAAGGCCCGCCGAGCATGCCAAAGATGGAGGTCGGGCTGCTATGAACAGGAACGAGACCTTGTGCGGTTGCTTGGGCAGGTGTTGGTGCTGTGGTGTTCGCCGAATTGCTCCCGACAAAGCTGGGAAGGGGAAATTCCTCTGGCTGTGCATTTGGATTGCTCTTCGACCAATCGAAAATTGCAGGAATCAAGCTGACCACCACGTCAGTGTCCACTGCATTGACTACCCCAAGCAACTCTTCTTTGATCTCAGCTTTGGTCTTATTGACCGCAATCGTGACCTTCTCGTCAATGCTCTACTGAGTGATGAACAACCGTCTCTTCCTTGTTTCCTCTGGCTCCTCGTGGTAGCACGTCTTCCACGAGGCGCCATCTCCGACGCCATGCACACATCCATAGGATGGCGGCTTGTCCACCGGGACCTTTTTCAGTATGTATAGGGCCCGGTTGAATGGGGTGTCCCACTTGGGCCTCGCCGACAACTGTGACGACTCATCGCTTTCAGCTGCCTTTTGGTGCTGCTCTTTCTGTAAAAGGAACGTGGATGGTTTACTAATGTGACAAAACTTGCAGTCGAATTGATTGGAAGCTAATATGATAATGTGGTAATATAACAATTACCAGAAGTCTCATGATCTCCCTCGTGTTCGGGTCCGTGTAAAAGATCTTTTTGACTTTGTCCCACTTGTACCGGGCCCTGATCCAGTCATGCTCCAGCGGGTCGGTGAACTTCGCCAAGGGGTTTGGGATTCCGTGACTTTCACGTTCAGCATCCTCCTTGGCCCATATGTGCCTCTTGCCCTCGTAACCACGGCTTCCGAGGCGGTGGGGAGGCGTGTTCCTGGCCGGGAGCGCCTTCATTTTCTCCGACTTTGCCTTGACACTTTCTTTACCGCAATTCTCCTTGAATTTTGCATAGTCCTCTTCCGTTATTGACGGATTATCAACATGAATCTCGGACCACGGCTCATTCTTCGCAATCACTTTTTTCACCCAAACTTTCCAGGCGGACAAGTCATTGGTGAACGTCACCATCGCCTTGTCGTTTATCTTTGTCATGGCGGCGTCTTTCCACGGATCTTTATATTTGACTTCATCCCAGCTGGGGAACGAGAACCTATTGTGCAAATTCTTTAGGAGCATGTGCTCCGTATGTGGTATGAGCTTCAACCTCTCGTCGTTGATGTTGGCAGTTTCCCTGAGGGTGCATCCAAGTTGATTGCCCCAGCACGAGCGCACTTCCTCCGGCGTCGTTGGCTCTAACTTCTTGGGGTGCATCTCCGTGACCAGAATTTGTCCGATGCCAAGCTCCTTTGGTCTTCGTGTCCTCTTCTTCTTCGTTGCTTTACCGGCTACGACAACATCGTTGCCAGTCTTGGGGGTGGTGCCGGTGCCGGTGCCAGTGCTGGTGTCGGGGTTGGTGCCACTGCCGCCACCATGCAACCCCATCTAGTATTCGTCCAGGTAATTGAAATAGTGATTTGCTGCCTCGATGGGGTCTGCATGGCGAGTAGAACCACCCACGACTTCGGCGTCGGTAGACATGTTTCCTATTCAATAGTTGAAACAAAAGATATAATGAAGAGAAAAAAGGGACCTATATTTGGTCGGAATGTTGATTCATTCCACTTCCGGCAAATCCCGGGTACTCCATATGTCCTAGCTTCTAGCACAAGTCATGCCGAAAATCACGGAAATTTTCGGCATGGCATTTTCTAAAAGTTGAACATATGGACCGCCTGAAATTTGCTGGAACGGAAATGAATCAACATTCCGGCAAAACATAGGCCACTCGGATATTTTTCGACATTCAACCAACATTGCAAAAAACCAACATATAACACCACTGACATATATCATTCAAGCAAAAGCATGCTTGTACTTAAATACATAAAAATGACAAAAATAGCTACAAACTTGCTCAAACTTGCTCCTAGGGTTCATACATAGCTAACTCCTAGCACAAACTTGCTCTATCTCTCTCTCCACTGTTTTTGCTAACTTGCTCAAAATTTGGCTAACTTTGCTAAATTTGCTACTGTTTTTATACCTAATTTTTTGCTACTGTTTTTTAAATTACTACTATTTTTTAAACTTTGCTATTGTTTTTTTAAATTTTTTTGCTACTTTTTTATACCTAATTTTTTGTTAACTTGCTAATTTTTTTTCTAACTTGCTAAAAACAAAAAAAAACAAAAATTTGTTAATCAGATACTGCCCTAATTTGCTAAGAAAAGTTGATAACTTTGCTAAATTTGCTAACTTCGCTATTTTTTTGCTAAATTTGCTAACTTGCCCTAAAATTTGGTAAATTTTCCCTAAACGGAGAGAGAGGAGGGTAGGGGAGAGGAGAGGGAGAGGAGGGCAGGGGAGAGGAGAGGGAGAGGAGGGCAGGCGAGAGGAGAGGGAGAGGAGGGCAGGGGAGTGGAGAGGTTTACGATGAGGGAGCTTGGGCTCGGGCGATGGCGGCGAACGGCTGCGGTGGCAAGGTCAAGGGCACGCGGGTGGGGGAGAGGCGGGGGAGGCCTTGTGGTCGAGGGCGGGCAGGGGAGACGCCAGTGAGGTCGAGGGCGGGCGACGTGGTCGACGGCGGCAAGGGGCGATGGGCGGCGGTCGGGGACGACAGACGGCACGAGGGCGGGCAGGGCGATGGCGGCAGCGACAGAGTGGGGGAAGAGGTTGGGGAGAGTGGGATTGGGACTTGGCAAAATTTGAGCCCTCGCGGTGGTTAACTCAAAATAGTAGTAGCGCTGGGTTAGGATCCAGCGCTATAGCTAACTTAGCTATAGCGCTAGGTGGTAATGCAGCACTACTACTAATGGCACATAGGAGTAGCACTTGTTTAGGATCCAGTGCTACTGCTAACTGTTCCAATTTTTATTCTTTTCTTTTTATTCTTTTCCTTTTCTAGTTTTTAGTTTTCTTTTCTTTTATTATTTTCCTTTTCTTTTCTGTTTACTTTCCTTTTTTTTCTTTTGTACTGCTTTCTCCCTTTTGTTTTTGTTCTTTTTTTGTTTTTCTCCCGACGATGGCGTCTCCCTCTCCCCCACTGCACGAATATCACCGGAACCATGCATGTGGTGGTAACATATAAGTTGACCGATAACGGTTACTTAAGTGCGTACACAAAATAGATACATATATAGGTTTCTAATCAGCTGCATCGACAACGTTTCACACTGAGCTTCTTCCCTTTCGTATTTGTTGCCAAGTAGTTGAGCCCCTCCTTGTGACTTTTCTGGAGCCATGGAGTACGATCTTTCTTAGGTAATGTAGTCTTGATTCTTCTTTTCACGTATGCTTCATCGTCATCATCATCTTCCCTCATCGGCTTGCCATATTGGTCGTAGTCTTCCTCATTGGCGACTCCATCCATTCCGACGATGCTCCTTTTGAATCTCCTCACGACAACATGGCTGGGATTGCCCGGGTCGGTTATGAAGAAGCATTGTGTCACGTGCTTAGCGTGTACCCATGGCTCATTTTTGGCGACGATGTTAACGTTCACAAGAGTGCTCTTCACGTTGGGTATAGACATGGTGGTGAAATACTTGTTTTCTCTTACGATGACTGATACGTCTCCAATGTATCTACTTTTTCTCACACTTCTCCTCTTGTTTTGGACTCTAATTTGCATGATTTGAATGAAACTAACCCCGAACTGACGATGTTTTCAACAGAACTACCATGGTGTTGTTTTTGTGCAGAAATAAAAGTTCTCAGAATGGAACGAAACTTTTTGAGGATTTTTTATATCAATAATAAGAATTACTGGAGCCAAGAACCACCAGAGAGGGGCCCCTGGGTGGGCACAACCCACCAGGGTGCGCCCCCTCTCCTGGCGCGCCTAGGTGGGTTGTACCCACCTGGTGGCCCCGCTGACGACCCCCTTGATACTACAAAATCACATATTTCCATAAAAAAATTCAGGGAGAAAGAATTATCGCAATCCACGAGACGGAGCCGCCGCCAAGCCCTGTTCTTCCTCGGGAGGGCAGATCTGGAGTCCATTTGGGGCTCCGTAGAGGGGGATCTTCGTTCTTTGTCATCTAGTTAGTTTTGTTAGGGCCTGATCCCTAGTATCCACTATGTTCATAAATTGATGTTGCTATGACTTTGCCATGCTTAATGCTTGTCACTTTAGGCCCGGGTGCCATGATGTCAGATATGAATCGTTTATGAATTTATCATTATATCTATGTTCTAGATCCGATCTTGCAAGTTATACTCACCTACTACGTGTTATGATCCGGCAACCTCGGAGTGACAACAACCGAGCCCACTCCCGGTGATGACCGTAGTTTGAGGAGTTCATGTATTCACTATGTGTTAATGCTTTGTTCCGGTTCTCTATTAAAAGGAGGCCTTAATATCCCTTAGTTTCCAAAATGGACTCTGCTGCCATGGGATGGTAGGAAAAAACATGTCATGCAAGTTCTTTTAATAAAGCACATATGACTATTTACGGAATACATGCCTACATTATATCGATGAACTGGAGCTAGTGTCGTATCGCCCTAGGTTATAACTGTCTCATGATGAATATCATCCAACAAGTCATGGATCCAATGCCTACAAACTTTTCCATATTGTTTATGCTAAGTTACTACTGCTATCATCACTGTTACACTTGCTACAAAATTACTGCTATAACTGTTACTGTTACTATTGCTGTTGTCACTACTATCAAAACTATCAAACTAATTTTCTACTGATCACTTTGCTGCAGATAATTAATCTCCAGGTGTGGTTGAATTGACAACTCAGCTGCTATTACCTTCAAATATTCTTTGGCTCCTTGTGTCGAATTTATAAATTTGGGTTGAATACTCTACCCTTGAAAACTGTTGTGATCCCCTATACTTGTGGGTTATCAAGACCTTTCTTCTGGCGCCGTTGCTGGGGAGCATAGCTATATTTGTTGAGTCACTTGGGATTATTATCATATTATCACTATGAAGAATCTGAAGGATGCTAAGACTAAGATATTTCCCTCAAAGACGAGGGGAGGTAAGGAACTGCCATCCAGTTCTGCTTTAGATTCACCTTCTGTTATAAGTAAACTTGCAACAACACCACATGCTATTAATTCTGATATGTCGCAAGTTATTGCTCATGCTACTTCTAATATGAATGATGCTTATGATGATTCTAGTATCTTGCTTGATAATGATGATGTGCCACTTGGTGAATTTCTTGATAAACAAATTGCTAGAGTTATACAACATGACGTTGTTGAATCTGATGATGAGCTTGAAACAAAATCTCCTGAAACACCTGCTAGAACTAACCTTCCTAGATATCAATTGCCTAAGGTACCGGAAGGTTATGTTATGAGTGAAGAAACAACTAGAGATATTCTCGCTTGCAATGATAGGGATGATCTAGAGAAATTATTACATCAGTATAAAGAAAAATCTCTAAATGCTAGAATGAAGTGCGATCCTAAGTTTGCTACTTCACCTATCTTTATTGATGATAAGGATTATGAATTCTTTGTTGACCTAGAGTTAATTACTCTGGTTGAATCTGATCCTTTCCATGATTATGAAACTGAAACTGTTGTGCCACATCTTACTAAGTTGAATGACATAGCCACCCTTTTTACTCATGATGAGAAAACTCACTATTACTTTATTCTCAAATTATTTCCTTTCTCATTAAAGGGTGATGCTAAAGCTTGGTACAATACTCTTGCTCCTGGTTGTGTGCGTAGTCCCCAGGATGTGACTTATTACTTCTCTGAAAAATATTTTCTTGCTCATATGAAACAAGCTGCCTTACAGGAAATATTTAAGTTTGTGCAAACTAAAGAAGAGAGTCTCCCACAAGCTTGGGGGATGCTTTGCTAGTTACTTAATTTTTTTCCTGATCATCCTCTTAAGAAAAATGAAATACTTGATATCTTCTATAATGGACTAACCGGTGCTTCTAGGGACTTCCTAGATAGTTGTGCTGGTTGTGTTTTCAGGGAATGAACTATTGCTCAAGCTGAAGAATTATTGAATAACATATGGAAAAATTATGATGATTGGACTATTCCTGAACCACCACCTAAATCCACTCTGAAGAAGATGGGTATATTATATCTCAGCCCCGATGATATGTAAGAGGCAAAGAAATCTATGAAGGAAAAAGGTATTAAAGCTGAGGATGTTAAAAATTTACCTCCTATTGAAGAAATATATGGGCTTAATACACCACCACTACCTAAGGTGGTAGAGGTAAAATATCTTATGAAGTTTAATGATAATGATAATCCTCACAATATGCATCCTAGTCAATGCCTTTATGAGTTTGAAAACTACATTAGAAAACAAGATCACTTCAATGCAAATGTTATGAAACAATTGAAATATAATTCTGATATGATTGCTCGCTTGAGTGACTTGTTATTTAGAATATCAAATGATGTTAGAGGTGTTGGAAAGCATGCTTCTATGGTACAAACTCAATTAGAACAAGTTGCTAAATCACAAAGAGAATTGCTTGATGAAATGAATCATAATATGCATGACTTTGCTGTTAGAGTTGCTACTAGAGGAGGTAAAGTGACTCAGGAACCACTTTATCCTGAGGGACACCCTAACAGAATTGAACAAGATTCACAAAGAGCTAACACTAGTGCACCTAGTCCTTCTAAAAAGAAAAAGAAAAAGAAAAATGATAGGACTTTGCATGCCTCTACTGAACCTGAAATAGAGAAACCTCCTAATAATGATAATGAAATTTCTATCTCTGATGCTGAAACTCAATGTGGTAATGAGCACTCACCTAATGATAATGAAAAACATAATGATGAGGTTCATGAAGACTCTCAACCAACCAATGATAAAGAACCAAATAATAATGTGGAGGTAGAACCACCTGTTGATCTTGATAACCCACAAGCTAAGAATAAAAGGTATGATAAACGAGACTTTGTTGCTAGAAAACAAGGTAAAGAAAGAAAACTGTGGGTACAAAAACCTATGCCTTTTCCACCCAGTCAACTAAAAAGAATGATGATGAAGAATTTGAACGCTTTGCTGAAATGTTGAGGCCAGTCTTTTTGCGTACTCGCTTGACTGATATCATGAAAATGCCTCCTTATGCAAAGTATATGAAAGACATCATCACTAACAAGGGAAAAATACCGGAAGCTGAAATCTCCACTATGCTTGCTAATTATACATTTAAAGATGGAGTACCTAAAAGACTTGAAGATCCGGGAATACCAACTATAACTTGCTCTATCAAAAAGAATTATGTGAAAACTGCTTTGTGTGATTTAGGAGCTTGTGTTAGTGTTATGCCTTTCTCTTTATATAAAACACTTGATTTGAATGAACTCATGCCTACTGAAATATCTTTACAAATGGCTGACAAATGAACTGCCATACTTATCGGTATCTATGAGGATGTGCCCGTTGTTGTTGCTAATGTTACTATTTTGACTGACTTTGTTATACTTGAGATGCCCGAGGACGACAACATGTCGATTTTCCTTGGTAGACCCTTCTTGAATACTACAGGGGCTATTATTGATTACAATAAAAGCAAGGTCACTTTTCATATTAATGGTAATGAGCATACGGTGAACTTTCCAAAGAAACAATTCCAAGTGTATGGTATTAATGTTATTGCAAAATCTCCGACAATCACTATTGGAAGTTTTCAAATACCTCTACCTACTGTCAAAAAGAAATATGAAATAATTATTTTGGGGGAAATGCAAATCCCCATTGAGGTAACTTAGTGATTTATGAAGTTCTTCGGTTTCATGATAATCAAAAGTGGTTGTTAATAAGACTTGATCAACCTTATTAATGGATCATTTTTGAACGGTATGAAGTTGATGAATTTAGTAAACACTACCTTCTGTCCCTACTTTTTATTTTCTGTTTTTATTAGTTAAATAAAATAAAATGCCATGTTTTGTCTATTTAGGGGGGGTGTGGCGGCCTAGGGGAGAGGGGAGAGGGTGGCTTGCCCCCCAAGCCAAGGGGGACGCCCCCTCTAGGGTTCCCCCTCAACCCTAGGCGCATGGGCCCAAGGGAGGGGGGTGCGGCCAGCCCACCAGGGGCTGGCTCCCTGCCCCACGCAGCCCATGTGCCCCCCGGGAGGGGTGGCCCCTCCCGGTGGACCCCCGGAACCCTTCCGGTGGCCCCGGTACAATACCGGTATGACCCCGAAACTTCCCGGTGTCCGTTTGACAACTTCCCATATATAAATCTTTACCTCTGGACCCTTCCGGATCTCCTCGTGACGTCCAGGATCCCATCCGGGAATCCGAACAACATTCGGTAGTCACATACTAGTCTTCCTAATAACCCTAGCGTCACCGAACCTTAAGTGTGTAGACCCTACGGGTTCGGGAGACATGCAGACATGACCGAGACGCTCTCAGTCAATAACCAACAGCGGGATCTGGATACCCATGATGGCTCCCACATGCTCCTCGATGTTGTCATCGGATGAACCACTATGTCGAGGATTCGATCAAAACCCTGTATGCAATTCCCTTTGTCAATCGGTACGTTACTTGCCCGAGACTCGATCGTCGGTATCCCAATACCTTGTTCAGTCTCGTTACCGGCAAGTCACTTTACTCGTACCGTAATGCATGATCCCGTGTTCAACACCTTGGTCACATTGAGCTCATAATGATGATGCATTACCGAGTGGGCCCAGAGATACCTCTCCGTCATACGGAGTGACAAATCCCAATCTCGATCCGTGTCAACCCAACAGCTACTTTCGGAGATACCTGTAATGCACCTTTATAGTCACCCAGTTACGTTGTGACGTTTGATACACCCAAGGCACTCTTACGGTATCCGGGAGTTACACGATCTCATGGTCGAAGGAAGAGATACTTGACACTGGCAAAGCTCTAGCAAAACGAACTACACGATCTTTTATGCTATGCTTAGGATTGGGTCTTGTCCATCACATCATTCCCCTAATGATGTGATCCCATTATCAACGACATCCAATGTCCATAGTCAGGAAACCATGACTATCTGTTGATCACAACGAGCTAGTCAACTAGAGGCTCACCAGGGACATATTGTGGTCTAAGTATTCACACGTGTATTACGATTTCCGGATAATACAGTTATAGCATGAATAAAAGACATTTATCATGAACATTGAAATATAATAATACTTTTATTATTGCCTCTAGGGCATATTTCCAACAGTCTCCCACTTGCAGTAGAGTCACCAATCTAGTTACATTGTGATGAATCGAACACCCATAGAGTTCTGGTGTTGATCATGTTTTGCACGCGAGAGAGGTTTAGTCAGCGGATCTGCGACATTCAGATCCGTGTGCACTTTGCAAATCTCTATGTCTCCATCTTGAACATTTTCACGGATGGAGTTGAAACGACGCTTGACGTGCCTGGTCTTCTTGTGAAACCTGGGCTCCTTGGCGAGGGCAATAGCTCCAGTGTTGTCACAGAAGAGTTTGATCGGCCCCGACGCATTGGGTATGACTCCTAGGTCGGTGATGAACTCCTTCACCCAAATCGCTTCATGCGCTGCCTCCGAGGCTGCCATGTACTCCGCTTCACACGTAGATCCCGCCACGACGCTCTGCTTGCAGCTGCACCAGCTTACTGCTCCACCATTCAACATATACACGTATCCGGTTTGTGACTTAGAGTCATCCAGATCTGAGTCGAAGCTAGCGTCGATGTAACCCTTTACGACGAGCTCTTCGTCTCTTCCATAAACGAGAAACATGTCCTTCATCCTTTTCAGGTACTTCAGGATATTTAACCGCTGTTCAGTGTTCCTTGCCGGGATTACTTTGGTATCTTGCTACCAAACTTACGGCAAGGTTTACATCGGGTCTGGTACACAGCATGGCATACATAATAGATCCTATGGCTGAAGCATAGGGGATGACACTCATCTCTTCTTTATCTTTTGCCGTGGTCGGTGACTGAGCCGAGCTCAATCTCACACCTTGTAACATAGGCAAGAACCCCTTCTTGGACTGATCCATTTTGAACCTCTTCAAAATCTTATCAAGGTATGTGCTTTGTGAAAGACCTATGAGGCGTCTCGATCTATCTCTATAGATCTTGATGCCTAATATATAAGCAGCTTCTCCAAGGTCCTTCATTGAAAAACACTTATTCAAGTAGGCCTTAATGCTGTCCAGAAATTCTATATTATTTCCCATCAAGAGTATGTCATCTACATATAATATGAGAAATGCTACAGAGCTCCCACTCACTTTCTTGTAAACACAGGCTTCTCCATAAGTCTGCATAAACCCAAACGCTTTGATCATCTCATCAAAGCGAATGTTCCAACTCCGAGATGCTTGCACCAGTCCATAAATGGATCGCTGGAGCTTGCATACTTTGTTAGCGTTCCGAGGATCGACAAAACCTTCCGGCTGCATCATATACAGTTCTTCCTTAAGATGCCCGTTAAGGAATGCCGTTTTGACGTCCATTTGCCATATCTCATAATCATAGTATGCGGCAATTGCTAACATGATTCGGACGGACTTTAGCTTCGCTACGGGAGAGAAAGTCTCGTCGTAGTCAATCCCTTGAACTTGTCGATAACCCTTAGCGACAAGTCGAGCCTTATAGATTGTAACATTACCATACGCGTCCGTCTTCTTCTTAAAGATCCATTTGTTTTCTATCGCTCGCCGATCATCGGGCAAGTCTGTCAAAGTCCATACTTTGTTTTCATACATGGATTCTATCTCGGATTTCATGGCTTCAAGCCATTTGTTGGAATCCGGGCCCGCCATCGCTTCTTCATAGTTCGAAGGTTCATTGTTGTCTAACAACATGATTTCCAAGACAGGGTTGCCGTACCACTCTGGTGCGGAACGTGTCCTTGTGGACCTACGAAGTTCAGCAGTAACTTGATCCGAAGTACCTTGATCATCATCATTGTTTTCCTCTTCAGTTGGTGTGGGCATCACAGGAACGGTTTCCTGCGCTGCGCCACTTTCCCGCTCAAGAGGTAGTACTTCATCGAGTTCTACTTTCCTCCCACTTACTTCTTTCAAGAGAAACTCTTTTTCCAGAAAGCATCCGTTCTTGGCAACAAAGATCTTGCCTTCGGATCTTAAGTAGAAGGTATACCCGACAGTTTCCTTAGGGTATCCTATGAATACGCATTTTTTCGACTTGGGTTCGAGCTTTTCAGGTTGAAGTTTCTTGACATAAGCATCGCATCCCCAAACTTTTAGAAACGACAGCTTAGGTTTCTTTCCAAACCATAATTCATACGGTGTCGTCTCAACGGATTTAGACGGTGCCCTATTTAAAGTGAATGTAGCTGTCTCTAGAGCGTATCCCCAAAATGATAGCGGTAAATCGGTAAGAGACATCATAGACCGCACCATATCCAATAGGGTGCGATTACGACGTTCGGACACACCGTTTCGCTGAGGTGTTCCAGGCGGCGTGAGTTGTGAAACGGTTCCACATTTCCTTAAGTGTGTACCAAATTCGTGACTTAAGTATTCTCCTCCACGATCTGATCGTAAGAATTTTATCTTTCGGTCACGTTGATTCTCTACCTCATTCTGAAATTCCTTGAACTTTTCAAAGGTCTCAGACTTGTGTTTCATTAAGTAGACATACCCATATCTACTCAAGTCATCTGTGAGAGTGAGAACATAACGATATCCTCCGCGAGCCTCAACGCTCATTGGACCGCACACATCGGTATGTATGATTTCCAACAAGTTGGTTGCTCGCTCCATTGTTCCGGAGAACGGAGTCTTGGTCATTTTGCCCAAAAGGCATGGTTCGCATGTGTCAAATGATTCATAATCAAGAGACTCTAAAAGTCCATCGGCATGGAGCTTCTTCATGCGCTTGACACCAATGTGACCAAGGCGGCAGTGCCACAAGTATGTGGGACTATCGTTATCAACTTTAAATCTTTTGGCATCTACACTATGAACATGTGTAATATTACGCTCGAGATTCATTAAGAATAAACCATTGACCATCGGAGCATGACCATAAAACATATCTCTCATATAAATCGAACAACCATTATTCTCAGACTTAAATGAGTAACCATCTCGTATTAAACGAGATCCAGATACAATGTTCATGCTCAAACTTGGCACTAAATAACAATTATTAAGGTTCAAAACTAATCCCGTAGGTAAATGTAGAGGCAGCGTGCCGACGGCGATCACATCGACTCTGGAACCATTCCCGACGCGCATCGTCACCTCGTCCTTCGCCAGTCTCCGTTTATTCCGCAGCTCCTGCTGTGAGTTACAAATATGAGCAACGGCACTGGTATCAAATACCCAGGAGTTACTACGAGTACTGGTAAGGTACACATCAATCACATGTATATCAAATATACCTTTGGTGTTGCCGGCCTTCTTATCCGCTAAGTATTTGGGGCAGTTCCGCTTCCAGTGACCCTTCCCCTTGCAATAAAAGCACTCAGTCTCAGGCTTGGGTCCATTCTTTGACTTCTTCCCGGTAACTGGCTTACCAGGCGCGGCAACATCTTTTCCGTCCTTCTTGAAGTTCTTCTTACCCTTGCCCTTCTTGAACTTAGTGGTCTTATTGACCATCAACACTTGATGTTCTTTCTTGATTTCAGCCTCTGCTGACTTCAGCATCGAGAACACTTCAGGAATGGTCTTTTCCATCCCCTGCATGTTGTAGTTCATCACAAAGCTCTTGTAGCTTGGTGGGAGCGACTGGAGGATTCTGTCAATGACCGCCTCATCTGGGAGGTTAATGTTCAGCTGGGTCATACGGTTGTGCAACCCAGACATCTTCAGGATGTGCTCACTGACAGAACTGTTTTCCTCCATCTTACAACTGTAGAACTTGTCGGAGACATCATATCTCTCGACCCAGGCATGAGCTTGAAAAACTAGTTTCAGCTCTTCGAACATGTCATATGCTCCGTGGTGCTCAAAACGCTTTTGGAGCCCCGGTTCTAAGCTGTAAAGCATGCCGCACTGAACGAGGGAGTAATCATCAGCACGAGACTGCCAAGCATTCATAATGTCTTGGTTCTCTGGGACGGGAGCGTCACCTAGCGGTCCTTCTAGGACATATTGTTTCCTGGCAGCTATGAGGATGATCCTCAGGTTCCGGACCCAGTCCGTATAGTTGCTGCCATCATCTTTCAGCTTGGTTTTCTCTAGGAACGCGTTGAAGTTCATGTTGACATTAGCGTTGGCCATTGATCTACAAGACATATTTGCAAAGGTTTTAGACTAAGTTCATGATAATAAAGTTCTAATCAAATTATGAACTCCCACTTAGATTAGACATCCCTCTAGTCATCTAAGTGTTACACGATCCGAGTCGATTAGCCCGTGTCCGATCATCACGTGAGATGGACTAGTCATCGTCGGTGAACATTCTCATGTTGATCGTATCTTCCATACGACTCGTGTTCGACCTTTCGGTCTCCGTGTTCCGAGGCCATGTCTGCACATGCTAGGCTCGTCAAGTTAACCCTAAGTGTTTTCGCTGTGTAAAACTGTCTTACACCCATTGTATGTGAACGTAAGAATCCATCACACCCGATCATCACGTGGTGCTTAGAAGCGACGAACTGTAGCAACGGTGCACAGTTAGGGGAGAACACTTGTTGAAATTTTTTGTAAGGGATCATCTTATTTACTACCATCGTCCTAAGTAAACAAGATGCATAAACATAATAAACATCACATGCAATTATATAGTTGTGACATGATATGGCCAATATCATATAGCTCCATTGATCTTCATCTTCGGGGCTCCATGATCATCTTGTCACCGGCTTGACACCATGATCTCCATCATCATGATCTCCATCATCGTGTCTTCATGAAGTTGTCACGCCAACGACTACTTCTACTTCTATGACTAACGTTTAGCAATAAAGTAAAGTAGTTTACATGGCGTTATTCAATGACACGTAGGTCATACAAAAAATAAAGACAACTCCTATGGCTCCTGCCGGTTGTCATACTCATCGACATGCAAGTCGTGAATCCTATTACAAAGAACATGATCTCATACATCACAATTCATCATTCATCACAACTTCTGGCCATATCACATCACATGATCAATCGCTGCAAAAACAAGTTAGACGTCCTCTAATTGTTGCTGCATCTTTTACGTGGCTGCAATTGGGTTCTAGCAAGAACGTTTTCTTACCTACGAATCACCACAACGTGATTTTGTCAACTTCTATTTACCCTTCATAAGGGCCCTGTTCATCGATTCCGCTCCAACTAAAGTGGGAGAGACAGACACCCGCCAGCCACCTTATGCAACTAGTGCATGTCAGTCGGTGGAACCGGTCTCACGTAAGCGTACGTGTAAGGTTGGTCCGGGCCGCTTCATCCCACAATACCGTTGAGCAAGAAAAGACTAGTAGAGGCAAGTAAGATGACAAAATCCACGTCCACAACAAAATTGTGTTCTACTCGTGCAAAGAGAACTACGCATAGACCTAGCTCATGATGCCACTGTTGGGGAACGTTGCAGAAAATTAAAATTTTTCCTACGGTTTCACCAAGATCCATCTATGAGTTCATCTAAGCAACGAGTCAAGGGAGAGAGTTAGCATCTACATACCACTTGTAGATCGCGTGCGGAAGCTTGCAAGGTGATGATGTAGTCGTACTCGACGTGATTCGAATCACCGATGACCAAGTGCTGAACGGATAGCACCTCCGCGTTCAACACACGTACGGGACGGGAGACGTCTCCTCCTTCTTGATCCAGCAAGGGGGAAGGAGAGGTTGAGGAAGACAGCTCCACCGGCAGCACGACGGCGTGGTGATGGTGGAGAGGCAGTACTCCGACAGGGCTTCGCCAAGCACACAACGGAGGAGGAGAGGTGTTGGGGAGGGGAGGGCTGCGCCTTGGAGGGTGGTGCGGCTGCCCTCCCCTCACCCCTCTATTTATAGGGGGAAGGGAGAAGGGGGCCGGCCCCCTAGAACCCATCTAGGGGGGGTGCGGCGGCCTAGGGGAGAGGGGAGAGGGTGGCTTGCCCCCCAAGCCAAGGGGGACGCCCCCTCTAGGGTTCCCCCTCAACCCTAGGCGCATGGGCCCAAGGGAGGGGGGTGCGGCCAGCCCACCAGGGGCTGGCTCCCTGCCCCACTCAGCCCATGTGGCCCCCCGGGAGGGGTGGCCCCTCCCGGTGGACCCCCGGAACCCTTCCGGTGGCCCCGGTACAATACCGGTATGACCCCGAAACTTCCCGGTGTCCGTTTGACAACTTCCCATATATAAATCTTTACCTCCGGACCCTTCCGGATCTCCTCGTGACGTCCAGGATCCCATTCGGGACTCCGAACAACATTCGGTAGTCACATACTAGTCTTCCTAATAACCCTAGCATCACCGAACCTTAAGTGTGTAGACCCTACGGGTTCGGGAGACATGCAGACATGACCGAGACACTCTCAGTCAATAACCAACAGCGGGATCTGGATACCCATGATGGCTCCCACATGCTCCTTGATGTTGTCATCGGATGAACCACTATGTCGAGGATTCGATCAAAACCCTGTATGCAATTCCCTTTGTCAATCGGTACGTTACTTGCCCGAGACTCGATCGTCGGTATCCCAATACCTTGTTCAGTCTCGTTACCGACAAGTCACTTTACTCGTACCGTAATGCATGATCCCGTGTTCAACATCTTGGTCACATTGAGCTCATAATGATGATGCATTACCGAGTGGGCCCAGAGATACCTCTCCGTCATACGGAGTGACAAATCCCAGTCTCGATCCGTGTCAACCCAACAGCTACTTTCGGAGATACCTGTAATGCACCTTTATAGTCACCTAGTTACGTTGCGACGTTTTATACACCCAAGGCACTCTTACGGTATCCGGGAGTTACACGATCTCATGGTCGAAGGAAGAGATACTTGACACTGGCAAAGCTCTAGCAAAACGAACTACACGATCTTTTATGCTATGCTTAGGATTGGGTCTTGTCCATCACATCATTCTCCTAATGATGTGATCCCGTTATCAACGACATCCAATGTCCATAGTCAGGAAACCATGACTATCTGTTGATCACAACGAGCTAGTCAACTAGAGGCTCACCAGGGACATATTGTGGTCTAAGTATTCACACATGTATTACGATTTCCGGATAATACAGTTATAGCATGAATAAAAGACATTTATCATGAACATTGAAATATAATAATACTTTTATTATTGCCTCTAGGGCATATTTCCAACATGGCGCACCACCTACTGATACACCATTAGAGTTGAAACTACTAATGGCGCACCTGGCCCAGGGTGCGCCATTAGTATCAAATTTTTTTTAACTAGTGTGCCTGTCCAAACATACTAATGGCGCATCCAGATACAGTGCGCCATTACTAGTTGTAACTAGTAATGGCGCACCAGCCGGAAAGTGCGCCACTAATGTTGTTTTTTTTATTATATTTTTTATTCCCTTTTTTGCAAAACTACTAATGGCACACTGTTCCACCGTGCGCCATTACTAGTTTTAAACTAGTAATGGCGCACTGTGGGACAGTGCGCCATTAGTATTTTTTTTTTTGCAAAACTACTAATGGCGCACCATCAGGAGGTGCGCCATTAGTAACCTGGATTACTAATGGCACATTTAGACTTGGTGCGCCATTAGTAAGTGGGCAGCAACAAGATATTTTGGATAGCCTCTCCTACCCACACTCACTTTCTCCCCACTTCATTCTCTCCACCTCCTCCTTGTCTCGGGTGCCTCCTCTTTTTCACCTCATTTCCACCATTAATTCATTCAATTTAAGTGGTTAAATTACCTTGTTTTGATAGGTAAGTAAGGGGGGAAGCTATATTTATGTTGTTCTCCCTACAACAATGTGCACATGCACTTTTTATGGCCTAGCTAGATCTATGTATGTTCATGGTGTTGCATATGTTTGTGGTGTTGCATATGTGTTTGTGTTTGGAGGTGTACCGGTATTTGAAATTCGATAGTTGCCAATATTTTGCCAGAATGTTGATTCATTTCCGTTTCGGCGAGAATTTTGGCATTAAGCATTCTTTTTGGTCCTATTTTTAGGGAAAGTCATGCCAACTTTTTTCTTGGTTCTAAAATATCGTTTTGCTCTACCCTGCAGGCGACCATGGTCCGCATGATGACCGAAGGCATCGTGAATAGGTTTTTGAGGTCCGCGAAGGCTGAGATGCTTCAAAAGAACGAGATGGAGATAAGATGTCCGTGTCGAAGATGCAAGCTAAAGAGCCTTATTGCGGACCCAGAATCCGGGCAGGTGCGGGACCACCTGCTCTTGCGTGGTTTCATGGATGGCTATCGGTGGCAAGGTGATGAAGATGACTACGAAGTCGTCCATGGGGGCCGGGCAAGAAATGAGGAAGGGCAGCAAGACAACCACTGCGGCTCGGGCGGGCGAGAAGACGAAGAATCCCGAGGAGATGATCACGACGGTGATGTTGTACATAGTCATCATGTAGAAGATGCAGGACATGATGATGAGGAAGATGCCGGAGCAGTCGACGGGCATGATCATGAAGATGATGATGCCGGCGGAGCAGACGACGCTGGACCATCGATGGGCTGGGTGCAGGACCCTCATATTCAAGAGCTGCTTCTCAAGCAGACGGATAACGCAAGAGCTGCCGCTCGAGAGAAAGCCAAGATGGATCAACTTGAGTTAGACGCGGTTACTCCATTGTATGAAGGATGCAGGCCCGAGGATACCCGCCTGAAAGTAACGCTCATGGCTCTGGAGATGAAGGTAAAACACAAAATGACCGACGCATGCTTCGACGAGAACATGTCATTCTGGCACGAACGTCTTCCCAAGGGGAACAAGTGCCCGACCAGTTTGGAGGAGGCGAAGAAAATCGTGTGTCCTCTGGATTTACCGCACGTGAAATACCATGTGTGCATGAACAATTGCATCATTTATCGGGATGAGCACGCGGAGTCTACCATATGTCCGGTGTGCGGCGTCACTCGATACAAGAAGAGGAAGAAAGCTCCTTGAAAAGTGGTGTGGTACTTTCCGATCACTCCTCGTCTGCAGCGGTATTTCGCGGACCCTAAGGTAGCAAAGCTCCTGCGTTGTCACGCAGATAGGGAGGAGAAGAAGCGAGAAGATGACGCAAATGATCTGGAGATAGATAAAAAAGACAAGATGCTGAGTCACCCTAAGGATGCGAGCCAGTGGCAAGCGTTGAACTTCGAAGACCCAGAATTTGGGAATGATCCAAGGAACATCGTGCTGGGCGCGAGCACCGATGCAGTCAATCCGTTTGGCAGCCAGAGAAGCACACATAGCACCTGGCCTGTGTTTGTGTGGATGTACAACCTTCCCCCCTGGTTGTGCATAAAGAGGAAGTACATTCACATGAGTATGCTAATTGAAGGACCGAAACAACCAGGGAACGACATCAATCTGTATCTAGGGCTGCTGAAAGAGGAGCTTGACACGCTGTGGAAAACGCCAGCCAATACGTGGGACGCTGCAGAGAAAGAATATTTCCCTATGAGAGCCGCGCTGCTCACGACGGTGCACGACTATCTCGGTTACGGATATGTCGCGGGGCATGGGGTCCACGGATTTTCTGGATGCGTCAGGTGCATGGATGACACAACGTATCGCCAGCTAGATAGAGATCCCGGGTCTTCAAAAAATTGTGTTCATGGGACATCGAAGGTGGCTTCGCGACGATGACCCGTGGAGAAAACGCAAGGATCTGTTCGATGGTGAAACCGAACCCCGAGGACGCCCGCGTACGAGGAGCGGCGAGGAAATAGACGAGCTGTTGAAAAATTGGAAAGACTGCCCACTGCCGGGAAAGAAGCAAAAGGCGCCAGAGCCGGGAAAGAAGCGAAAGGCGCCAGAGCCGCTGCTGAAGGTATGGAAACAAGGTCTGTTTTCTGGGACTTGCCGTACTGGAGGATCCACCGTGTGCCTCACAGCCTTGATGTCATGCATATCACGAAAAACGTGTGCGAGAGTCTGCTTGGTACCCTGCTCAACATGCCAGAGAGGACCAAAGATGGGCCGAAAGCAAGGGCAGACTTGAAATCAATGGGCATCAGGCAGGAGCTTCACGCTATATATGATGATCATGATGATGATGATGATGAGGCGAAGCAGGACACGGAAAGTCGTCACAAAGGCAAAAAGGCCAAGAAGACCGGAAATGACTACCCTCCCACGTGCTTCACTCTAAGTCAGGAGGAGATCGAGCAGTTTTTCACCTGCCTCGTAGGAGTAAAACTTCCTTACGGTTACGCGGGGAAGATAAGCAGATACCTAGACCCAGCGAAGCTGAAGTTCAGTGGGATGAAGTCTCACGACTGTCACGTGCTAATGACGCAGATACTTCCAGTTGCAATCCGTGGGATCATGGATGCGCACGTCCGTGAAACCCTATTTGGCCTATGCAACTTTTTCGACGTCATCTCTCGGAAGTCTGTTGGCGTGAGGCAACTCAAAAGGCTACAGGAAGAGATCGTGGTGATACTATGCGAGCTTGAGATGTACTTCCAGCCCGCATTCTTCAATGTTATGGTGCATCTGCTGGTCCATATCGTGGATGATATCATCCAACTCGCGCCGACGTTCCTGCATAGCATGATGCTATTCAAAAGGATGAATGGTGTCATCAAAGGATACGTTCGCAACATGTCACGTCCAGAGGGAAGCATAGCCAGGGGCTTTCTGACCGAAGAGTGCATCTCCTATTGCACAAATTATCTAGGCATCGAGAACCCTGTTGGTCTGCCCGTCAACAGGCACCTCAGCAGGCTCGCTGGATGGGGTCACCGTGAGGGTCGTCGCGAAATGCATGTCGACTTTGAGGGTTGACTCGCCGACTTTGAAAGAGCAAACCTAGTCGCGCTACAACACATAGACGTGGTCGATCCTTGGGTGGTACAGCACAAAACCTTTATTAAGAAGACGTACAATGACCGAGGCCAACAGAGGACGGACGGAGATATACTCAAAGAGCACAACTCATGTTTCACGCGTTGGTTCAAGCAGAAGCTTCTGTCGTACCCTTTACATGAGGATTCTTCCGCAGAAGAACAACTCATATTCGCCTTGTCACAGGGCGCCGAGCACAACCTGATGACCTATGAGGCATACGATATCAACGGCTACACATTCTACACCGAGGCCAAGGACATGAAGAGCGATGGTTATCAGAACTCTGGGGTAACGATGGAATCCTACACCGGTAACGACAAGGACAGATACTACGGAAGGATCGAGGAGATCTGGGAGCTGAGCTACGCTGGAGAGAAGGTCCCGATGTTCCGTGTCAGATGGGCCAAGAGCGTCCTAAAAGAAGACCGGTATTTCACCACCATGGTTATACCCGAAGCCAAATCCAAGACCGCGGGCGCAAATGTCACCGCGAAAAATGAGCCATGGGTACTGGCTTCCCAAGTGGACCAATGCTTCTTCATTACTGACCCGTCAAAGCCCAGTCGT
Organism: Triticum dicoccoides; assembly: GCF_002162155.2. Taxonomy (NCBI): domain Eukaryota; kingdom Viridiplantae; phylum Streptophyta; class Magnoliopsida; order Poales; family Poaceae; genus Triticum; species Triticum dicoccoides. Next base: position 716,396,753 of record NC_041384.1, read on the forward strand.
GTTGTCGTGAGGAGAGGCAAAAGGAAGATCATCGGAATGGATGGAGTAGCCAATGAGCAAGACTTCGACAAGTATGGCGACCCGAGGATCAAACATGATGACGATGATGAAGTAGCAGCATACACCACAAGAAGAAGCAGGACCAGCCTACCTAAAGGACGTCCGTTCCACAGAAGAACTCCATTTGCGAAAAAGAAGGGCAAGAAGATTGTGAACAGATAGCTAGCTAAGATCGATTGTATTTAAATCGTAGCCTTCCTTTCTCGATTGTATTTCATGGGAACTTTTTGAACTATCATGAATATTTTTAAATTTCATGGACACTCGATCTCAACCCCCCTCCATCTCGATCGCTATCCCACCTCGCCAGATCCGGTCCCCCTCGCCGCCGAGTACCCCCCGGTCCACCGGCCGCCGCCGCCGACCCCCCGCACCCTCGATTCCCCTACTCAACCGCCGCCGCCG
>NC_041384.1:716397227-716397815 GCF_002162155.2 Triticum dicoccoides
CCACCGCCGCCGACCCCCGCACCCCGCGCACCCTCCCCCGCTCCACCGGCATTACTGTTTGATGTAATTTTTAAAAAATTATTACTGTCTTATAAAAAATATATTACTATTACGATTTAAACAAGTTTGAACATATTTAAACACAAATAAGTATCAAACAACATTTTAAATGGATAAAAAAATTGTGGAGTCTGGGAATCAAACCCAGGACCTCCTGGTGTGAGAACTAGCTGCTGACCAGTCGAGCTAGTAGAGGGAACTTGGTGTGGATCAGTTCAGGTGGAAGATAACCTGTTGGCTCGAGCAGAAATAAAAAAAATACTAATGGCGTACTTATGGCGCACCGAGGGGTGGTGCGCCATTAGTATTGTGCCCGGCCCCATCCATATTCCCCTCCCTCCCCGGCCCCTCCCTATCCCCTCTCTCTCCCTCGCCCTCGCCCGCGATCCCCTTCCCCTCTCCTCTCCCGACGCCGCTGCCCCGCTGCCTCGACGCTGCCCCGCCGCCCCGACGCCGCCTCGACACTACCCCGCCGCCTCGACCCCGCCCCGCCGCCCCGACATCCTTGGTGGGAGCCCCTACATTGCC
>NC_041384.1:716397870-716449118 GCF_002162155.2 Triticum dicoccoides
GACGCTGCCCCGCCGCCTCGACCCCGCCCCGCCGCCCCGACATCCTTGGTGGGAGCCCCTACATTGCCGGATTCGTCGTCGTCTTCAACCTACAGTCACCGGCGCGTCCGCGACGATTGTCGCCGTTCTGCTGCTCCTAAGCCACCAACGGGCCATCGTGTGCCTCCTCGGTGAGGCACTCAACCATTCCCTTCTCCTTCCCGTGCGGAACCGCCGTCGTATTCGTCGCTCTGTTCGAGGCTGAAGCCATCGTCCACCATGGCCACGCGCTCGTCGTGGCCGTGCTTTTTCCCCGCGTCTCTGGCCGCCCCAGTTCGCCCCCTCGCGCGTGTGCACCTGCCCACGGCCGCGCCCCGCCCGCTGCCTTGCAATAGCTGCTGCTGCGCGCGCCTGTAGCTGCCACTGCCGTGTCTAACAGCTGCTGCTGCTGCTAGACATTGAATCATGCTGCTTCCTTCTTCAGTTAACCCAAGTGTCAATTTTTTTTTCAGTTTCGTCAGAATAAAAATGTACAAGGAGTCATTCTGTCCAACTCTGCTGAAAAATAGTTTTCTTGAGTTTTGATCATCAAGAGGACTCATCTTGTAAACGAACTCGTGCTGATAGTTGCAGCTTGCATTAGCTACAGTTTCAAGTCTTGTGGTTGTGATTACTTGACTACCTTTTTGGTTTTCTGGAAACACGCAGTGAATAATTTCCCATACTGATTCATCCCATATATCATCAATGACAAAGAAGTACCTAAAAAAGTTTAACATCAAGCATGCACTCTGCTCTTTTGTGTGATATGGGACTTGGGACTTGGGAATTGGTTCTTTCTTACTACAGTCTTGCTGCTATAGTATGGCTCTGTTCTTGGTGGAGTACAATTTTGTATAAAATGAAATGCAAGGTTGCTGATACTGTAACCCAGATCACACAGATCAATTTTTTTTCAATTTATGCAACTGTAAGAGTACCAACCAGATTACACAAATCATTTTTGATCTTCAAGGTTGTTGTTGCTGTGATGGAGTAACTCTATAAGATGGAGTACATGAGTACTGTAGTAGTAACTCTTGATTAATTATGGCATTGTGTGTCATAATTTGCTAGGTTGCATGGCATGTGCTGGATGACGCTTATGGTGTAGTATCTTAATTGACTGATGTTGATGAACCTTTCTTGTACATATTTGGTTTGGTTGATTGCCTGGCATGAGCTAGGTGAAATGATCTATTTCTCCTGATGTGAAATGATCCCTTTCTCCTGAAATGTTGATTAATTTCTGTTTCGGTTGAGAATGGGGCACTCCTAGGTCAAGAAAATTAGCAAAGGTCATGCCCAATTTTCTTGACCTAGAAGGTGCCCGATTCTCAACCGAAACTTTTATTTGTGAGCCTTGAGAAGATTAATTGGTTCCACAATGCAAGCCAACTTTTATTTCTCTTGCCTGGTTCAACTAAGATGTGTTATTGCAAGCTATTAATTATTTTTCAGTTGTGAGCCTTGAGAAGATTAATTTTTTCCTATATTGTAGCTTTAACAGTTTTCAGTGTTCCATCTTTCTAGTCTCCTATGTTGAATAGAGACATACAATTTTCAGTGTTAAATCAATTGTGCGATCTCTTTTTCTATGTTTCAAGGACTGCCCAATACAAGTAAAGCAATTCCATCCGCCTCGCCCTCTCACCACGGCCACAGAGGCTCCTGGATCTGGACCAGCCGCCGCCGGACAGCAGCAGGTCAGTAAGCCTCTCTCTCTCTCTCCATTCATGTACCTTCCCCTGGCCTGCTGTGACTCACTCAACCCCCATTTGCATCTAGGCAGGCGGCATCCGTCACCGGCAGGCAGGCGACATTGATCACCGGCAAACCTCCCACGCACCGTGCCTCGGACGCACAGCAGCAGGTCAGACCCCCCCCCTCTCTCTCTCTGGCACGATGAGTTATAGGATCAATGCCTAAGTTTTGTTGAGCACACAGATTTCTTTTCTGTAAGCATTGGTATTATGTGCTTCCCATAGTTGGTATAAGATGATTTAAGCTTAACAAACAAAATGCACACCGAAACACCCCCAATTCCAGCTCCTTGAATTCTTAGAACTATGGATACCCAGCTCCACTAATTCATGGGCCTGTTTGCGAGAGCACCAGCTCTAAATAAACTGTTAACATCAGTTGGATGTTCAAGCAATTGGCATGCCATGGCATAGAGGTACAGAAATCTTACACAGGGTCAGCACCAGCTTCCAGTAACAGTTTCAAGCATTGAGCAAAAATTTGCTTAAGTAATTCTAACTTTCCAAGGCCTAACACAACAAAAATGAATACTGCAGGCACGATACCTCCACCAGGAGCTTGACACATTTCAGTGAGGGAGCAGTTATAGCAACGAGAAGAGGGGTGTCAACACCACCGGGTAGTTTCTTGTTACACTGGCAAAAACAGATTACACATGATTTACTATACTGAAGTAAGATGTAGGAAAGAGCAAACAAATAGAAGGAAGAATGCATTTGTTGTCCTGTGGCCTTCTGTAAAAGAGAAAGGGAAAAAATCAATAGCATTGCAAAAGCAAACATGTATCAACTGAAAGGAGGAGAAGTAGTTTATTTCATAGAGTAAACATTACAACTATTTGACAGTAAAAGGTTTTAGCTAATTTGAACTAACTGAAAGCAGCAGTACATCATTTTTATTGACAGTAAAATGTTCAAAGAAACAGATATGTAAAACCCCCATAGTTATGTCTTTCGTAGAATATGCCATGAAAAGGTGTGCCATTTTCATAGAAGAGCAAACTGGCCTGCCTTTCGGCCTTTTGGTTGCAAGTGCATTTCACTCAAATCACTCAGTAAGTGATGGCATTCCTTGTGAAATGTTCAAATTAGCTAAAACCTGTGCATATGTAAAAGGTTCAGTAAGTGATGACAGTAAAATGTTCAAAGAAACAGCTGAAACTCCTCTACCGGTGGTTGCACTTGTCTGCAGGATATGTAAAACATTTTTATTGACAGTAAAATCTTCATTTAGTTTCAGTAAAAAAATATTGCCAAGCATGACATGGCCTTTGTGATCTCCTACTCCTGAATTTTCATGTCACTTGTGCTATTAGTAGTTTTTTGACAGTAAAAGGAATTTTCATGTCACTTGTGCTATCAGTACACTACAAGTGAATTTTCATGTCACTTGTGCTATTTATGTGGTCTGAAACTTGTCAAGTGATGCTGCTGCTGCTATCTGCGAGTTGCTGCTACTAGTTGTGATTTTGTCAAGTGATGCTGCTGCTACTTGTGATCTTCTAAAATAACCCCTTTCTCCTGAAACGTTGATTAATTTCCGTTTCGGTTGAGAAATGGGGCACTCCTAGGTCAAGAAAATTAGCAAAGGTCATGCCAATTTTCTTGACCTAGAAGGTGCCCGATTCTCAACTGAAATAAAAATTAATTTGCTTTAGTGGTTGGATTAGTTTAGTATTTTTTTCACACACTCAGACACCCTTGCTTGCCATGTGTGTGAGAGAGATAGTGAGAGGAGACAAGAAGAAGGGGGTTAGGAAGATGTTGCCTGCTCATCAAAGCTAACCATCTCCCCCTTTTCACCCCTTTTCCTTTGTCTTTTGTGGATTGCAAGGAAGCTACTGTCTTAGCTAGCTTAGCTTGTGCACAAATCCCAGTGTTACAACCTTGTATCTTTGCAACAACCAACTTTCTAGACACACCCCTGCATCATGCAACAGTGCCTTCAAGATCCAAGGAAATATCAGAAACATCATAGGCAATTTGACCAAACTCACAACCTTGTATCTTTGCAGCAACCAACTTTCTAGACACACCCCTCAAGAACTAGGTTACCCTGAGAACGTGGACTTGGACCTTAGCAACAACACACTAACATGTTCTATCCCAAAACACCTAGGCAATATCACAAACATCTCTCAATTGTTCCTTGACAATAACCAACTTTTTGGCGACATTCCTCGAGAATTAGGTTATTTGGTCAACTTAGAGATCTTGTTCCTTGACAATAACCAACTTTTTGACAAAACTTTGTTCCTATTTATAGAGAAACATGGCCAACAACGATGAGGCCGGGGGTTCGGGCGGCAAGAAATTCTGGGAGCTGTCCCAGGAGATGGATGAACAACCTCACTTGTATGAGGACGCCGCCATCCCCACCGATCCTGAGACCACTGATGGTACCACCGAGGATGACCCCACTGATGCCACCACTGATGGTGCTGCCGAGGATGCCACCATTGATGATGGTGGTGCATGCACAGATGGCAGCCAACCGAAGAGGCAACAGAAGGACCGGCGCCCGACCGTGCTCCGCACCCTCAAGGAGGAAGTTACTGAAGTGGACTCCAACGGGAATCCAACGGCACCCGAACGAATAGTCAAGGGGTACTCGCTTCAGCTCGGGTGCATTCTCCGGAGCACCGTCTCGATCAACACCGAGAACCTCAGGCATCCTGACCGAGGGAATTTGCGCAACCTCCTCTTCACGAAGCTGCACGAACGATACAAGTTCCCCGCTGAATTTGAAAACACAAGCCTCAAAGGGAATAAAGTGAACAATGCTGCCCTCACGAAGATGAGCACGGCCCTGTCTACTTGGAAAAGCAATGTGAAGAGAATGATCGAGAAAGGTGAGAGTTATGAGAAGATCAAGGAGAAAAATCCTTCGATCACCGAAGATGACTACAACGACTTCAAGATCAATTGCTCGAGCACCGCAAGCTCCGAATCAAGTAGGTGGGGGAAAGAAATGCGGGAGCTAAACTTAGGGGAACACACACTCGGTCCCGGCGGTTACAGAGTGGCGGAGCCTATATGGGACAAGGAGGAGGCGGACCGTGCCGAGCAAGGCCTACCGCCCCTCTTCGATAAATACGGTGACAAGCAGACCAGGAACTTTGTCAGGGCCCGGTACAAGAAAGACCCGAAAACAAAGGAGCTTACCACGGATCCGAAGACTAGGGCGCTTGAGCTTGTTCTGGTAAGGAATACACCCCCGCGTAATTAGCTCCATATGGTTGCATTCTAATTAATGAAGCCAAATTTCTAAATGGTTCACATTCCTTCCGCAGGAGACTGAAAGCAGTAGCGCGGGGTCGACTAAGAGCAACCCTTGGGACACCACTCTAAATAGGGCGTTGAATGTAATGAAGAACAAGGATAAGCTCAGTAAGCCGACGTCAGCTGGTCGTGTGGCCGGCAAAGGCTTGTCGACAAAATGGTCGTCATACTATAACACTGGTGGGCGAAAGGAGAAAAAGACCAGCTCGGAAAGCCAGGCGCGCGAGGTTCAAGAACTCAGGGCACAGGTGGCGCGGATTCCGGAGATTGTCCAAGAGCAAGTGCAACAACAACTCGGAGCGACGATCACCGCCATTGTGCCTACCTTGATCCAGGGGATTAGTGCGTGGATTGCGGGCGGCCAACAGGGGCCGCCCCCGATTCCTAGCTTCACGGCCAGCAACTCGCAGAACGCGATGGCGGGGCCATTGGTGTCTCCGGCGGAGGCGGCATTGGTGTCTCTGACACCGGCACGGGAGGTTAATGCACCCGGGTGTACGTCGGCCGGCACCTCTGCAGCAAGCGGCCCCTCCGTCAACTACACGCCCGCTGTTGGCGGTGCCTCGACATTAGCCGAGCTCGACGCCATCATCACGGTAACTAATTAAGCCTCTCTCGGCCGAGGACTTCATCTCCTTGCCTTTGACTGGGCATCCTTGACTCCCTACATGTTTTCGCAGGGCGCCGCCGACGTTTCGTGCACTCTCCTGCACTTTGTGAACAACAAGTTGGTCGATGTCGCCAAGGGCAAAATCGTTCAACTGGGCAACCCCTTGTTCCACGGTACCCAGATGCCACCCAACTTGTTTAGGGTTCAACTGGTTCGGGTGCTGCCAGGCTGCGATGAGTTGTTACCTCTGATTCGACCCGTCGGGGCCGACGATGATGACGTGATGACCCTCAGCGCCTGCCTGAGCTGTCCCCTGCTTTGGCCGAAGAGCCAGATTCGTTTGGGGGCGGGGGACACCACCCCAAAGACAACACCGCCAGTCGTGCCGGCGCCAAGTCGGCCCCATGGCAAGAGCGCCGCAACGGTGCCGAACATCCCTATGCCACTGGATCCAAACATGCATATGGCACAGGATCAGAACGACGACGACGATGATACATTTGCCAACGTCGATCAGTACTTTGCCGATCATGGGTACGGTGGCGACTTCATGGGGCCTCCTTCTCAAGAACCCAACCCAACAAAAGACGTGCACGATCTAGCTGGTACCGCGGAGAAGCCAAGTTGCAACAGGCGTCATCTGCAGTTCAGCTCTCAGGAGACGCCTCCAGCTGCCAACTTCACCGAGTCTCAGATAGGCGAGGTGCGAAATATGATCAGCCCCAACACACTCAAGAAGGCGGTCTGTGAGCAGAACTCGGTCCCATTACAGGAGAAGAAGAAGGCACGCAAAAGAAAGACTAACAAGGGTGCGGGCCAGCCGGCACCGAGTAGGATCCGTGCTCAGGACGGGCCACCTTCACCTGAGGATATCTCGAGGAGGGTGCATGTGGCGGGTAGGCCGATGCTACCGAGAAATATGCTCGATGCTGCAACCGGTGCTATGCGGAGTCTGCATGACAGTGTTCTTTCTTTGGAGAAGCGGCGTCTCGGAGAGAAGGATGTGGCATACCCGGTTTTTGCGGCCAAGGTGCCAGAGGGCAAGGGCTTTGTGGATAACTCCATCGGGGGTACGATCGTCCTGCGGTTTGATGACATCCACGCTATGTTGAACCTTCATCCGCTGCACTACACCTTCGTTCGGCTATTTTCGCTAAGTATGGAGATGCGGATCATTCGCGACAAGACCCCGGACATCGTGATAGTCGACCCCTTCTACATGCGTGCCAAGATCTTGGGCAGCGCTGGGGACCGGCAAGTCGCGAGTTCTTACCTCGAAGGCGTCATTCTGGCAAACCAAGATAAGGATAACTTCCTCGTGCCTTACTTTCCCGAGTAAGTCCTCGCCTCAGCCGCTCCGTAACATATGAATTCTTAGATTTCGATCGTTTTTCTTTTAACATTCCGTGTTTTCTGCAGTGACACACGTTGCACGCTCATCCTCCTAAGCCCCAAATATTCCATGGCCACGTATTTTGACCCGGACCGTCAGTCAAACGTAGACTACACAAATGTCAAGAAGGTTCTTGATGATGTTCTCCCCGGCTACGTCAAATCTGGAGGCACCTTCACCAGGCCTATTTGTAAGTACGACAAGCACGTGTTCTCCCACAATACGATGTTCTGCTATGTCAAGCAGCCGCCTGGCGGTCAGAAGGGTGCCTACTACGCCATCCATCACATGCGCGCGATCGTACGGGACCATCATCACCTTCTGCTACCGAGTAGACTCAAAGATTGGGCCGCGAGCGTGTCGGCAATCCAGGACGCGGACATCAGACAAGAATTCTTTCGCATCCAGTCGGAGTTTGCGGAAATCATCCATCAAGATGTCCTTCGTACCTCGGGGCAGTTCTACCTCAGAAATCAACCGTCCAACAGTGACATCGACACAATCCTACAAATGCAGGCTGACAACGCCCGTTCTTTCATGACTCCCACGATAGACGGCGGCTTCATCCACGCTCCGGTCCCTTGAGTCGAGTCGAAAGCAGTGATGCTGTGTCTAGTTCTGAAACATCGATTGGCTCATGTTGTAATTAAACTTTAATGAACTTGTAGTATGTCTCTTTGGTTTCGAGAGTCGTTCAACTTAAGATGTAATCGATGCTATTAATGTCTTGCTTTTCTCTTCCGATCGTTCTGTTGCATACTTATATATTGCTTATGTATTGTCTGTGAATTGGTACTAACGTTTCGTTTGGCTACTGCATAGCGATGCCGTGGTATGTCGTGTACAAGGGTAAGGTTCCCGGAGTCTACGACGACTGGGAGGAGTGTCGGAGACAGGTTCACCGATTCAGCGGTAACAGTTACAAAGGGTACGCCACTAGGGCCGAGGCCGAATCTAGATACACCCGCTATCTAGCGGGAGAGGGGAGGGAGCGTTGGAGGAACCGGATGAAGACGAGTTTCATCGTGATGATGCTCATTGTGATGACCGCAACTCTCTTCTATGTGATGGTAGTTTAGATGATCGATACCGACTTGTAATGTGAAGACAAACTCGCGGTCTCGAGACTTGTAATATAATGCTCTATCTTTGTTCGGTCTTTTCAATTCGGAGACTAATATGATGAATTGTATTCGGAGACTAAAATGATGAATTGTATTCAGAGACTAATCTTCTATTGTATTCGATGAATCTATTGTTGATGTGTGCTGTTTATATTTTGTCCAATTATACATTTTGTAACCTGTGCAAAAAACAGAAAATAAAAAAAATAAAAAAACCCTAATATTCATACTAATGGCGCATCACACCATAGTGCGCCATTAGTATGCCAAAGGATACTAATGGCGCATCATTAGACAGTGCGCCATTAGTATGCCGAACTTACTAATGGCGCATCTCGTTGTCGTGCGCCATTAGTATGCCAAAGCACCTGGGTATACATGGCCCCCTGGGAGGCATACTAATGGCGCACTGTTGTATATACTAATGGCGCATCTGAGGTGCGCCATTAGTATACCAGATACTAATGGCGCACCCGTGGTGTGCCATTAGTAAAATATACTAATGGCATGCTACTAATGGCGCACCACTAATGCGCCATTAATGGCCAAATTAGGTGCGCCATTAGTAGGCCTTTTCCTAGTAGTGGTTCATGTATTCACTATGTGTTAATGCTTTGTGTCGGTGTCAAAACCGGCGGATCTCGGGTAGGGTGTCCCGAACTATGCGTCTAAGGCGGATGGTAGGAGGAGGCAGGGGACACAATGTTTTACCCAGGTTCGGGCCCTCTTGATGGAGGTAAAACCCTACGTCCTGCTTGATTAATATTGATGATATGGGTAGTACAAGAGTAGATCTACCATGAGATCAGAGAGGCTAAACCCTAGAAGCTAGCCTATGGTATGATTGTCTGTTGTCCTACGGACTAAAACCCTCCGGTTTATATAGACACCGGAGAGGGGTAGGGTTACACAAGGTCGGTTACAAAGGAGGAGTATACATATCCGTATTGCCTAGCTTACCTTCTACGCCAAGTAGAGTCCCATCCGGACATGAGACGAAGTCTTCAATCTTGTATCTTCATAGTCCAACAGTCCAGCCAAAGGATATAGTCCGGCTGTCCGGAGACCCCCTAATCCAGGACTCCCTTAGTAGCCCCCGAACCAGGCTTCAATGACGATGAGTCCGGCGCGCAGTGTTGTTTTCGGCATTGCAGGGCGGGTTCTTCTCCAACTTTCAAGTGTTCGTAAGCAGTGTCCGGCTCCATAAATGTTGAACCTCTTGGCTTTTGTGCCCAATAAGGGCTATCTCCCACGCGTTGAATGAATACGAGGCGCCAAGGCGTTTTTACATTCTCCCCCCTAGCCAGATAAATAAATTATCTATTAAAGGGATGGGGATTCTTAGATCCAATCCATATCATCCTCCCCCAGTGATAATTCATCAGAGCGTGCTTCGGAAAGATCCATTCCAGCATGGCCGACCTCCACAGCTCCTCCTCCCGCACCCGTAGCCCTAAGCCCGGTGATTGGGAGAGGTGTTCAGCCCCGGACAGTCGATTAGTCGAGCTACAGACTAAGGGATTTCTCCCTTCGGCGTACATGGTGCCCGTTCGAGCCGGGCTCGCCACCTACAATGGCGGGGAGCAAGCGGAGAACTTTCCCTGTCCCTCCATGGGGGAACGGGTTTGCCTTGTTCCTTACTTACTAAGGGGACTCAGATTTCCAATTCATCCGTTCCTCCGCGGGCTCCTGGAGTTCTACGGCCTCCAACTAAACAATCTCACCCCTGCCTCCATCCTACACATCGCTGGCTATGTTGCTCTCTGCGAGTTGTTCCTGGGCTATGGGGCTCACTTCGAGCTGTGGAAAAGGCTATTTAGCCTTGTCCCTCGCACACAGAGGGAATCACTTTATCAAGTGGGCGGATCCGAAGTATGGCGCAACGCCGATACCGGATATTTGTTCGGCGGGGTCTGCCCGAAGTACGTCCCCCTTCCGGACCCTGTTCGGCGGGGTCTGCCCGAGTTCAACAATGCTCCTCTGAAGAAGCGCCGAAGTTGGCACCCACGGAGCCCCTAGGCGGAAGACAACGGAGAGGTCCTTTATCTGATGAACCGGATCAAAGCACTAGCTCGATCCGGATTGACAATAATCGAAGTTATGTTGATTTTCATAATGCGGGTAGTGCAGCCACTCCAATATCGTGGGCACCCCTTGTGGTGTTATAACGGGGCGGATGACGCCACCCGCTATGGGCGTAAGGGTCCGGACAATGCTGCCGCTCTAGCGAAGATTCTGTCCGACCTGTTCAAGGGCGAGGAAGAGGAGTTCACCCGCATCAAGCCACGGGATGGATTCTCCATGTACAATCCTCCAAGCTGGGTAAGTTATACTTCCCTGCTCCCATTTTTCCCGCATTCTTAGTCGTAAGTATTCACCTTGCCACCTTGCGGCAGGAACTACGAAAAGCCATAAAGGAGGTCAGCAGCCCTTCTCAACAACCAGAGGACTGTGACCGGGCCATCGACTCCGGACTCGAAGAAGATCCGATTATCTCCGTGGAACTGATAGACCGGCAGTTCTATAAGTTAAGCTGCGACGATGCCCCGGTAGCCATTACGGCCGACTATCCCGGACTGCTTCCTGCATCGCAGGTAAGAAAAATCAAAAAGTTCCAACTCCAAAACTAGGATCCCCTTTTAGGCACTTCACCCACCATATAAACATGGCATCTTTTACAGGGAAGGCATTCCGGACGCCCTGCTGAACCCACGGCAACTCACTAACAAGAGGTGCCAAGGCCGGGTAGGCCAAAAAGGAAGGCGGTCAGGACGGAGACGCCGGCGCAAAGGTATAGGAAAAATCCTGCTCCGTGGTTGTCGTCTTTTGCGAAATGTAATGATGCCCGCATTTCTTTAACACAAAGAACGCACGCCGGAATATGTTCGGCGATGCTGCCAACCAAGCTTCCACTAGTCGGGCGCCAGGACCGGACATAGAGGCGGAAGGCGATATGGGGCAGGCGCTGGATAATCCCCTGACGGAGGATGCAGATAGATTGTCCGCTACAAACTCAAAAGTGGAAAGCGCCATGAATCATAGGCGCCGTCGGGCCGTACTCCGCGACGCTTGTTTCTCACCAGAGGCGTTCGATGCCTTCAATTCTGGAGAGGTGTACCTCCGTGCTGCTCAAGATGGTCTAGCCAGAGCCACGGATCAGTATGTAAAGGATGTACGGGTGAGTAAATCTGACAATTTATATGTATCAGTAGCCCCTGAGACTTGAAATAGTTAGCAGAACTGATTTAAGGTTCATCTATAATGTGCAGGTTCTTACAGGGAAGAATACTAGGCTGTCCCAGGAGCTGGAGGAATGCAAGACCCAACTGGGGGCCGCTCTTGCCGCATTGCAGGAACAGAAAAAGCCTCCCGCTGGTAACATTTACTTTAAAGAATGGTGATTACCATATAGTGTGCGGCGTGTCTGCAGATCTAACAATTGATTTTGCAGATGAGTCCGGAGAAAGTCCGGGGGACCAGCATGTTATGCGACAGCTAGAGGCTGGAAAACGCGTGCTGAGTAAGGTTATGCTGGAGAAAAACAGTCTTCAAGCACTGGTGGAAAAACAGGCTTCCGTCCAGCCCCATAAGTCGCGAAGCTGTAGGAACCGTGACTAATGGGACCTTTAGTCGCGGTTCTGGAGGTGAACCGCGACCAAAGGCCTGGGCCCAGGGCGCTCGGTGGCCAGCTGGCGCACGTGAGGGTCTTTAGTCGCGGTTGGCCAGGACAACCGCGACTAAAGGCCTTCGGGCACCTTTAGTCACGGTTTGCCAGGCCAACCGCAACTAAAGCCCCTCCCCTATATATACCCATCCAGCAGCCAACACTTAGCCATTTGGAGCCATTCTCTTCACAAGTGGGTTTAGGTTTGCTTTTGGTTCCTCTTATGCACATAAGGTGTTTGATGAAATGCCCCAAGAGCATGAAACAAACATGACATGAAGTGTTGGAGCCACACTCCTCGATCGCGGTTAGCAACTTGATGAACCTTTGATGTGTCATTGATAAAATATGCATGTGTGCAGTTCATTGTTTAATTTATATTGTTTGTAGCTAGTTAGTTTAACAAATGCATGATGGTTAATTATATATTTTATATTATAATAATGCAGATGAATCGGCAATGGATGTACGGTAACCGACTCTCCGGCGAGTTCACTACGGGTTTGAAAGATTTCCTCGTAGTGGCTAATGCGAACAAGCAGGGGGGTTTTGTTATCTGTCCATGTGTTATCTGTAAGAATCAGAACGGTTACTCTTCCTCAAGAGATGTTCACATGCATCTGCTTCGGCACGGTTTCATGCCAAGCTATAATTGTTGGACCAAGCATGGAGAAAGAGGGGTTATAATGGAAGAAGATGAAGAAGGGGATGATTTCATCGATGAAAGCTATCTTGCTCATTTCGGTGATACTTTCATGGAGGATGCTGAAGGTGAAGGGGAAGGTGAAGAAGAGGCACGTGATGTTCCCGTTGATGATCTTGGTCGGACCATTGCTGATGCACGGAGACGCTGCGAAACTGAAAAGGAGAGGGAGAATTTGGATCGCATGTTAGAGGATCACAGAAAGGCGCTGTACCCCGGATGCGATGATGGTCTGAAAAAGCTGGGCTGCACACTGGATTTGCTGAAATGGAAGGCAGAGGCAGGTGTAGCTGACTCGGCATTTGAAAACTTGCTGAAAATGTTGAAGAATATGTTTCCAAAGGATAACGAGGTGCCCGCCAGTACGTACGAAGCAAAGAAGGTTGTCTGCCCTCTAGGTTTAGAGGTTCTGAAGATACATGCATGCATCAACGACTGCATCCTCTACCGCGGTGAATACGAGAATTTGAATGAATGCCCGGTATGCACTGCATTGCGTTATAAGATCAGAGGCGATGACCCTGGTGACGATGTTGAGGGCCAGAAACCCAGGAAGAGGGTTCCCGCCAAGGTGATGTGGTATGCTCCTATAATACCACGGTTGAAACGTCTGTTCAGGAACAAAGAGCATGCCAAGTTGTTGCGATGGCACAAAGAGGACCGTAAGTCGGACGGGGAGTTGAGACACACCGCAGATGGAACGCAATGGAGAAAGATCGACAGATGGTTCAAAGATTTTGCAGCTGACGCAAGGAACATAAGATTTGCTCTAAGTACGGATGGCATGAATCCTTTTGGCGAGCAGAGCTCCAGCCATAGCACCTGGCCCGTGACTCTATGCATCTACAACCTTCCTCCTTGGTTGTGCATGAAGCGGAAGTTCATTATGATGCCAGTGCTCATCCAAGGTCCGAAGCAACCCGACAACGACATCGATGTACCTAAGGCCATTAGTTGATGAACTTTTACAGCTGTGGGGTGGTGTCCGTGTGTGGGATGAGCACAAACAAGAGGAATTTGACCTACGAGCGTTGCTTTTCGTAACCATCAACGATTGGCCTGCTCTTAGTAACCTTTCGGGACTGTCAAATAAGGGATACAATGCATGCACGCACTGCTTACATGAGACTGAAAGTGTACATTTGCCAAATTGTAAGAAGAACGTGTACCTTGGGCATCGTCGATTTCTTCCGAAAATTCATCCAGTAAGAAAGAAGGGCAAGCATTACAACGGCAAGGCAGATCACCGGCCGAAGCCTGCGGAACGCACTGGTGCTGAGGTATTTGATATGGTCAAGGATTTGAAAGTCATCTTTGGAAAGGGTCCTGGTGGACAATCAGTTCCGAAGGGAGCTGACGGGCACGCAGCCATGTGGAAGAAGAAATCTATATTCTGGGAGCTAGAATATTGGAAAGTCCTAGATGTCCGCTCTGCAATCGACGTGATGCACGTTACGAAGAATATTTGCGTGAACCTCCTAAGCTTCTTGGGCGTGTATGGGAAGACAAATGATACAAAGGAAGCACGGCAGGACCAGCAACGTTTGAAAGACCCTGATGACCGGCATCCGGAATGGCTTCAAGGTCGTGCCAGCTACGCTCTGACCAAAGAAGAGAAGGTCATCTTTTTTGAATGCCTGAGCAGTATGAAGGTCCCGTCTGGATTCTCGTCCAATATAAAGGGAATAATAAACATGGCGGAGAAAAAGTTCCAAAACCTGAAGTCTCACGACTGCCACGTGATTATGACGCAATTGCTTCCGATTGCTTTGAGGGGGCTCCTGCCGGAAAATGTTCGAGTAGCCATTGTGAAGCTATGTGCATTCCTCAATGCAATCTCTCAGAAGGTAATCAATCCAGAAGTTCTACCACGGTTACAGAACGATGTGATCCAATGTCTTGTCAGTTTCGAGTTGGTGTTCCCGCCATCCTTCTTCAATATTATGACGCACCTCCTGGTTCACCTAGTCGAAGAGATTTTCGTTCTGGGTCCTGTATTTCTACACAATATGTTCCCCTTCGAGAGGTTCATGGGAGTATTAAAAAAATATGTTCGTAACCGTGCTAGGCCAGAAGGAAGCATCGCCAAGGGCTATGGAAATGAGGAGGTAATTGAGTTTTGTGTTGACTTTGTTCCTGACCTTAAGCCGATTGGTCTTCCTCGATCGCGGCACGAGGGGAGACTAAGTGGAAAAGGCACGATCGGAAGGAAATCAACGATATGTATGGACGGCCATTCTCTGACTGAAGCACACCACACTGTACTGACCAATTCCAGCTTGGTGGCTCCGTACTTTGAGAAACACAAGAATATTTTACGCTCGGACAACCCGGGGAAGCCTGAATCCTGGATTAGGAAGGCCCACATGGAGACTTTCGGCAGTTGGTTGAGAAAATATTTAATGAATGACAATGATGTTGTAGATCAGCTGTACATGTTGGCCAAGACACCATCTTCGACTATAACGACTTTCCAAGGGTACGAGATAAATGGGAATACATTTTACACGATCGCCCAAGATAAAAAGAGCACCAACCAAAACAGTGGTGTCCGCTTTGATGAGGATGCTCCATGGATACGGCACAATCGTAAGCAAGCAGGGACACAAGGGAAGAAATGATGTGTAATAATTTATTGTACCAAACTTTGTTGAATGGATCATGTGAATTATATTACCCGTGATGTGTTTGGTGTCCATTTTCGAATGATACATGAAATTTGGAGTGATGTAGTCCATGACGCTCCATGGATACCAAAGTTTGACGACCGGCCTCTGGTATATTATTTGATATATTATTTGTATTTTTAGAATTTTGAATTGAATTAGTTTTATTTTTCTGAATTTTTTGATATATTATTTGTATTTTTAACATTTTTTGACGCGCGGTGTTTTTTTAGGGATCGAGAGGGGACGGCGAGGGTTATAAATGTGTTGTCCTCGCCTCCCCTCTCCGTGACGCCGTCGTCTGCCGCCCCGTCTCGCGCTCTACCGCGACACCCTCTCCCACCCCTTCCTCGCCCCCTCCTTTTGCCACCGCCCTTTCGCCACCGCCACCGCCACCGCCCCCCTTCTTCACTTAATTAATTTGTTTTTACTACATGTTTTCAGGACTGATATAATGGCGGACGATAGAGCTGACCCGATTATGGACAACTATGATCCGGACGGTGAAGCACATATGTTCGGCATCATAAACGGCGATATTCTATATGTGCCGACCGGAGAAGAAGAAGATGATATCTCTTCTTATCTGAACCTTGACGGTGAAGATGAAGGGCGCCGTCAGCAAGATGATGCCGAACAAACGTCGATAAACGACGATCTTCAAATGGAAGTAGCAACCACCTCCGGCGCCGAGGTATATATATACATTGAGCCTCTGGTGATATAAACTAACTGATTTGAATAAATATGTGTGTACTAACGCGCGCGACTCTTTCTTATTTTAGCCCTCGGCCGGATCGTCGAAACAATCGAGTACGTCGTCAAAGCGTGGCGCAACCAAGACGATGAAACAAGGAGAAACATGCACCATCGAGGTTGTCGACAGTGCAACCGGCAGGCCGCTGGAGCCCCGCAAGAACGCCACCAAGTTTGTCAGCCAATGCGGAGCCATTGTTAGAGACAACGTCTCGATCACCGTCCAGGAGTGGAATGAGCCAAAGAAGGCACGAATTGATGGTTTCACTTTTGTCGATAAGAGAACAAAAAAAGATTGCTTCAAGAAGCTTATGGAACATTTCGTTCTACCTCCGGAATACAACAAATTCGATGAGGAGGGTAACAAGATTGAGGAAAACAAGGAGAGGAGGAGGCTAGTCAAACAGTTCGCTCTTCATAAGATGGCCGACGCATTCCGGAAATTCAAGCAAAATCTAGCCCATGACTTTGTCAAGCAGAACAAGACTCCGGATTTCAAAGGACAATATGAGAAACTGAAACATGATTGGCCAGAATTTGTGAAGCAAAAGAAATCGGAGCAGTTCATTCAAATATCGAAAAAAATAAGGAAAATGCAGCTAAGAAAGAGTACAATCATATTATGGGGCCAGGAGGGTATCGCCTTTGGGAGCCTAGGTGGGAGAAGATGGAGAACGAGCTGAGGGCGCGAGGAATCCGTCCAGGTACGGAGGGATGGGACCCAAGGGCCAAAAGCTGGTGGTACGGGCATGGGGGAACGCTGAACCCGGAGACAGGGGAGTGTGTTTACCGGGGCAAATTAATTAAACCCACCCAAGCCCTTATTAACGCAATGAGGGATGCTCAACAGGGGAAGATCAAGTTCAACAGAGAGAACGACGCGCTGACAAAAGCCCTCGGGAATCCTGAACACGGAGGACGTGTACGAGGCATGGGGCACATTCCGTGGAAAATAGGGTTCCCCCAGAACGATGACCCGTACGGTTACAGAAGCCGTAAGAGAAAGATGGATCGAGAAGCAGATGTTGTGGCGCGGTTGGCATCGGAAATGGATGTGATGAAGAAAACCATGAGTGTACTAGTAGCCGAAAGAGATGCAGCTCGGGTGCAGCATGAAGATCATCCAGCGGATCTCGGAAGCCAGCAGCGGAGAAGCAGCGTGGCTTCCACGGAGGCCCCACCGGCTGGTGCAGATGCACCGACGATCGAAATTACTGCACCGGAGCCTCTGGTGGTCGAAATTACTGCACCGGAGCCTCTGGTGGTCGAAATTACTTCACCGGAGCATCCTCGCTACCCCGTGGACGATATAAAGGAGATGAAAGAATGTCATCTGTATTATCCTATCGGGAACATGTCCATGAAGGTAGCCATTGGCAGTGCTTTACCATGTTTACCTGGAGCACTCCACCACAACAACCCCATTCAAGATGGCTATGCTCGTGTCACGGTGGAGGACATAGTCCAAGGGTTTGAGGACCTGGAGATTGACATTGCTACACCTGAAGGGGAGAAAAGACTTGGAGATGTCAAGCGCCATTTCATTCTATGGCAAAAGAAGTTTATCAAGTTTCCAGGCGAGGCGCCAAGGACAACAAGTCCACCCCCCTACGGTGGTGGTGGTGGCGGTGGCGGTGGTGGTGGTGGTGGTGGTGGTGGCGGTTCACCTACACCTCCGTCACGTCAGCCGACGCCGCCCCCCAGTCCACAACGTCCGGCGGGTGATCAGCCGCCGCCCCCCAGTCCTCGTCCGGCGGGTGATCAGACGCCGCCCCCCAATCCACCTCCGGCAAGGAAGCAGAAGCAGTCCTGGATTATTAACCCGGACCCTTATGTACCTAAGACCACAAAGGTACCGGAGCCATCACTGAAGCCTCTCCCCACAAGGCCTTGGGAACGTAGTGCCGAGGAAGTCGACGCGGCCGCGGCTGCTGATTTGGAGAAATGGAAGGCGGACTGCAAGAAGAAAAGAGAGCCCGAGCCCAAGCCAGTATTTTCTGATGAGCAAAAGAAGTGGGCTAAGTCATTTTTGAGCACACCGTCCCACGCCGCGAAGAATCTGCCTAACGACTATGCACGTGAACTTCGCAGGCAGGCACTCATGTTCAAGGAGAACAAAGAGCGGGAGAAGGCCGAAAGTAAAAAAAGCGGGAAACAAGTTGCCCAGCTCGGGGAACAAAGTAAACAATCGATTGCCCCGCTTATAGTGGAAGCCTTCTGTCCGGATGCCCCCGAGATCATACAAGCTGCGGCAGCACAGGGATTGACTGTAACGAGTGCCAGAGAACAAGCGGCCAACTTAGGTATTACTCTTCGTGAACTGTTAGGCCTTGATGAGGCGCCAGTGAAGGAGGTAGTAATTACATATGTCAAGAATGGGCCTCTCGTCGAGCCTGCGCAGGAAAAGGATCTACCTCCACAAATGAAAGGTCTGCTGAAATGGTACAAGGGTTACATAAAAAATAAAAACGCCAAAGAATATATTTATGCGGAAGTTAGACATGAGCATCACTTCAAACATTACTATGTACAAATTGAACTGAGTGAATTGTTCCAGCTTTTCAATCTGCGCGAGCTCGATAAATCTATCATCAGTTGCTACGTTCTGTAAGTGATTTATTAATTTCTACCCCATCTCGTTCATATTGCCTGCACTATATATATGTCCTAACTATATTGTTGTGTCCGCTATTATACATGCAGAATGAAGATTAAGGAATGCAGAGTAAGGAACATCCATGATGTTGGGTTCATTGACCCACACATCGTTAATGGACATGTGTTGGAGCGTCACCCCGCCGACGTGGAGGCAGACCTGTGGCACTTTCTTACAAAGCAGGAACTCAAAAGTGATATTCTATATCCTTACCGTTTTGAGTGAGTGTTTCTGTCTTGAGCACATTATCTTTTGTTTACTCCATGCATGGTATGTGGCCGGCTAATCGATGAGTTATGCATGACGTACTGTGCATGTATCGTGTCCGCAGGTTCCACTGGATTCTGCTAGTAATTAAAGTTAACACCTCAGAATGTCTCGTCCACGACTCTGTGAATATGGATCCAAAGCTTTGGGGCGGCATGAGAAGAATGCTGCAGAAGTAATTATTTTCATTCATTTGCGCTCTATATCGATCGGCCTATTTCGTTCATTTCCTAATATCAAGTAACTAATTAATAACTCTCTTGTTCATTTAATTTTCTTTGCCTCGTAGGGTTTGGAGACGGTTCGTAGATACAAAGGTCGGTGAATTCAAAAAAGAGCTAGAATTCAAAATGTTAAAGGCTAAGAATGCTGGGGATATTCAGCCACCGGAGACCAATCTATGTGGATACTATGTCTGTGAGATGATCCGGAGATACACCTCTGAGCGGGTTCCGAGTGATACCAATGCTCGGAGGAATAACCTCCGGTGGATGCTTAGTCTAGAAGCTCGGTTCCGACCACTTCAAGAGGAACTAGCTGGATGGTTCAGCAGGGAAGTCCTCCATCCTAAAGGAGAACACTATTACGAGGACGTAGAACTTTATATGCATTAAATCATGTATGGAAACTTGTTCAAAATTGTATATGGTCATCCGATGATATTGAATATATATTGTATATTCCTCTTGAATTCTTTTTGGTTCTAATTTCAAATTTATTTGAAATTGTACATTCATATGCATGTATGTAGTACCGTAGAATATATGAAACTCCTTCAAAATTAAAATAAAGCACAAAAGAAATAAAACAATACAAATTAAACAGAAAACAGGTTTAGGGGGGGGGGGCTAAAACCCTAAACCTGTGGCGGCCTTTAGTCGCGGTTGGCCATAAGAACCGCGACTAAAGGTCCTCCGCCCCGATGGCCGCCTGGCGCCCACGTGGACGGGCCGTTAGTCGCGGTTCTTAAGGAGCCGCGACTAAAGGTGGGGGGCTTTAGTCGCGCTTATTTGGTCGCGGTTGCGCAACCGCGACTAATGGCAGTTGCGAACCGCGACCAAAGGCCTTTTTTCCACCAGTGAAGATGCCAATGTTAAGCTGAACGTTGAACTAAAAGACATTCGGGGCCAGCTTGCGGACTCCGAGAAGGAGAATAAGCGGCTTCGGCGCGGCATTTTTAGTAAGTGCTTGAACGAATCCTACTTAAGGAGTTCGGCGAAGAAGTCGATTAACAGTGTTATGTCTATAGGTATGCTGATGGGTCGTCCCACGGAGGAAATGCCCGGGTCTACGGGTGATCTTCTGTCCGAGCTGTCACATCTGCACGAACAAGTTCGGGAGGTGATGCAAGGTGTTGCCTAGGCTTTGTGGCCATCTGTCTCCTTGCCAGAGGGCGTTGCAAAGCTTACGGAGAAGCTCAAGGGAGCACGGCGGCGCCTCTGATTATGGAAGATATTGGCCTGCCGACAGGGTGCCAGAGAGGCCTGGGCCATGGTGAAGAGTTGGTATACCAAGGCAGACCCAAATCACATGGCCGAGGTCGGACCTGTGGGGCCCGACGGAAAAGAGATCCCCATTAGCTTAGTTTATGGGCAAGTAGAATTAGCCGCAAAGTATTCCCAACAGGATTATAAGCTAGACCACCTATTGGATGGTATAGAAGAGGAGTTTAGTCAGTCTGCATGACTATGTAATTAAAGTGACATGTATAATGCCTTCTAGCCAGATTGTAGATCATTTGTCGTTGCGGACCATTTCGCTTCAACCTCCGGGCCCGATAGTCCGGAGTGAATCCGAATACCCGCTCGGTTATATAAGAACCGGGGTATGCGTGGAGACCAGGCGTAGGGGTCATTAGTGCTTTATCAAACAAGTGCCCAACTAGTTATGTTATATTAAATGGGTAGTAAGAAACATCTTCCAGGGAGAATAGTTCCGTTAAGGGTTCCTTTCCCTGGGAAGCATGGCCTAAAGTGCATGTTCGGACTGCGATAAGAAACGCAGAAAAAGCATCTGGGGGCAGATATGGATAATAAATAAAAGTCATCTTTTTTTCACCGACCGAATATTCCCTTAAGAACGCCAGCTTTCGGCTTCACCGAGTCTGAGGTACACATCCGGCTGACCCAGCAGTAACAATCATAGAGGTGCTCCCCTTATGCCGTAGCCGAATTAACGGGAACGTAGGGCATAAATACAAGAGCCAGGCAACCCAGCTTGGCCAAAACTTAAGTCATATCGATGCATATAATGGTGAAAAAAGGTACATGCGGAAGTATAACACATGTGTTGGGCGTGAGGCCCAGGTAAATAATTTAAGCTTCTGTGGAAGAAGCCCCCAGGTATGGAGAGTGCGGCTAGCGCATTTGTAATGTACAAGTGAGGCACAAGGTGAGCCTTGAAGGCCTAGAGAAATAATACGAAAAAGAAAGAAAGGGAAACAAGACAGATGATGCATATGCAGAAAATGGACAAAGGGAGGGGACTAACATAAGTCCGGTGCTAGGCGTAGAATCTTCGGAGCCTCGCTGTGTTCCATGGGTTCGGCTCGAGTCGAATAGTCAATGCATCCCGCAGTCGGTACGCTCCACCGGCCAGAACTTGGTCGATAATGAAGGGGCCTTACCATTTGGGCTCGAGCTTGTTCTTTTTCTTAACCAGCAGGCATAGAACTAGTTCGCCAACGTTATAAGTTTTGTCCCGTACTTCTCTGCTTTGGTATCTGCGAGCCTGTTGCTGGTAAAATGCGGAACGGGCTTTGGCTATGTCGCGCTTGAGGGAGTCCTGGATTAGGGGGTCTCCGGCAGCCGGACTATCTCCATTGGCCGGACTGTTAGACTATGAAGATACAAGATTGAAGACTTCGTCTCGTGTCCGGATGGGACTCTACTTGGCGTGGAAGGCAAGCTAGGAAATACGGATATGGATATCTCCTCCTTTGTAACCGACCTTGTGTAACCCTAACCCTCACCGGTGTCTATATAAACCGAAGGGTTTTAGTCCGTAGGACAACAATCATAACATACAATCATACCATAGGCTAGCTTCTAGGGTTTAGCCTCTCTGATCTCGTGGTAGATCTACTCTTGTACTACCCATATCATCAATATTAATCAAGCAGGACGTAGGGTTTTACCTCCATCAAGAGGGCCCAAACCTGGGTAAAACATCGTGTCCCCTTCCTCCTGTTACCATCCGGCCTAGACACACAGTTCGGGACCCCCTACCCGAGATCCGCCAGTTTTGACACTGACAGCGCTCTTCCTCCAAGGTGTCTAGACTGTCCTGCCGATCGAGCTTGGCTTCTCTTTCTTCGTACATGCACACTCGAGGTGAGTCATGAATTATGTCACAGGGCAATACTGCCTCTGCGCCGTACACCATAAAAATGGTGTATATCCGGTACTACGATTTGGCGTGGTCTGCAGCCCCCAGAGTACGGAGTCGAGCTCCTCTACCCAGTGCGTGTCAGACTCCGTTAAGGAACGCACTAATCTGGGTTTAATGCCGCTCATTATAAGACCGTTTGCTCATTCAACTTGACCGTTGGTTTGTGGGTGATAGACTAAAGCATAATCGAGCTTGATGCCCATTTTGCTGCACCAGAGTTTTACCTCATCGGCCGTGAAGTTCGTGCCGTTATCAGTGATGATGCTGTGGGGGACGCCGTAATGGTGTACAACCCCGGATACGAAATCTATCACCGGTTCGGATTCGGCTGTTTTAACCGGTTTAGCCTCTATCCATTTGGTTAATTTATCCACCATGACCAATAAGTATTTTTTTCTTGTGGGTTCCCCCTTTAAGGGGTCCAACCATGTCAAGCCCCCAGACCGCAAAGGGCCATGTAATGGGGATTGTTTGGAGGGCGGTGGGTGGCATGTGGCTTTGATTTGCAAAGAGCTGACAACCGGCGCAACGTTGGACCAAGTCCTGTGCATCTGCCCGGGCCGTTGGCCAATAGAATCATGTACGGAAGGCCTTGCTTACAAGAGCCCGGGCTGCGGCGTGATGACCGCCGAGTCCGGCGTGAATTTCTGCCAAAAGATTCCGCCCCTCCTCTTCGGAGATGCACCTTTGAAGGACTCCGGTAGTGCTTTTCTTGTACAATTCTCCCTCATGGACCCTGTAGGCCTTGGATCGCCGCACTATGCAGTGTGCCTCATTTTGGTCCTCCGGATGTTCCTGTCTAGTTAGGTAGGCCAGGAATAGTTCTGTCCACGGGGCAATAATGGCCATTATTTCGTGGGCTGAAGGTGTTATTTCGGTGGCGGAGCCTCCGATTGTGTCAGAGAGTTTGGTATCGGGTATTTTGGCCGGGTCCAGACTGTTGTTACCGGTGTCCCCTTCCCATGCTACGGATGGCTTGAAGAGCCTTTCCAGAAATATGTTGGGAGGGACCGCATCGCGTTTTGCGCCGATGCGGGCGAGGATATCCACCGCCTGATTGTTTTCCCGAGCCACGTGGTGAAATTCGAGTCCCTCGAACCGAGCTAACATTTTTAGGATGTCATTTCGATAGGCCGCCATTTTCGGATCCTTGGCGTCAAAATCTCCGTTTATTTGGGATATTGCGAAGTTTGAATCCCCACGCACCTCCAGGCGTTGAATGCCCATGGAGACTGCCATCCGAAGACCATGCAACAGAGCTTCATATTCAGCTGCATTGTTGGAATCTGTATACAATATTTGCAGTATGTACCGAACAGTATCTCCGGTTGGGGACGTCAAGACGACGCCAGCCCCTAGACCGGCCAGCATTTTAGAACCGTCGAAGTGCATGATCCAATTGGAGTATGCACCGTTCTCTTTAGGGAGTTCGGCCTCCGTCCATTCGGCGATGAAGTCGGCCAGTATTTGCGATTTAATGGCTCGGCAAGGTTTGTATGTTATGTCAAATGGGAGGAGCTCAATGGCCCATTTGGCAATCCGGCCCGTAGAGTCGCGGTTGTTGATAATATCATTAAGTGGCACTTCCGAGGCTACTGTAATCGAACACTCTTGAAAGTAGTGTCGCAGTTTCGTGATGCCATAAATACCGCATATGCTATTTTTTGGTAATGCGGGTACCGTGATTTGCATGGAGTTAGGACAGTGGATACATAGTATACCGGCTTTTGAAGAGGGAATTTGTGTCCGTCCGCTTCCCGTTCGACAACAAGCACCGCGCTTACAACTTGATGAGTTGCCACAATATACAACATCATTGGTTCGCCGATGTTTGGTGCGGCCAGGATCGGGTTGGTTGCCAGAATGGCCTTTATTTCTTCCAATCCGGCTGTGGCTTCGTCCGTCCACTCAAAGTGTTCGGTGCGCCGAAGGAGACGATAAAGGGGTAAAGCCTTTTCTCCTATGTGGGAGATAAAGCGGCTTAGAGCTGCCATGCATCCAGTTAGCTTCTGGATTTGTTTGAGGTCTGTTGGGGTAGCCAACTGTGACAACGCTCGAATTTTGGCCGGATTAGCTTCAATACCTCTAAAGGAGACCATGAATCCCAGGAGCTTTCCGGCTGGTACGCCGAAAACACATTTTTCCGGATTGAGCTTGATGTCATATGTTCGGAGGTTGTCGAATGTGAGCCTCAAGTCGTCTATCAAAGAGTCGACGTGTTGGGTTTTGACGACCACATCGTCTACGTATGCCTCTACTGTTTTGCCGATTTGTTTCTCCAGACATGTCTGAATCATGCGCTGATATGTTGCGCCGGCGTTTTTGAGCCCAAAAGGCATTGTGTTAAAACAGAAGGGACCGTATGGTGTGATGAATGCCGTTGCAGCTTGGTCGGACTCCGTCATCTTGATTTGGTGGTAACGGGAGTATGCGTCGAGGAAACAGAATGACTCGTGTCCTGCGGTAGCATCAATGATTTGATCGATGCGTGGGAGGGGGAAGGGATCCTTTGGGCAAGCTTTATTTAGGTCTTTGAAGTCGACACAAAGGCGCCAGGATTTGTCCTTCTTTGGTACCATCACCAGGTTTGCTAGCCAGTCCGGGTGTTTTATTTCTTTGATGAATCCGGCCTCCAATAACTTGGCTAGTTCCTCTCCCATGGCCTATCTCTTAGGTTCAGAGAAACACCGAAGAGCTTGTTTGACCGGCTTGAATCCCTTTAGGATATTGAGGCTATGCTCGTCCAGCCTGCCTGTGATTCCTGGCATGTCTGAGGGATGCCAGGCGAATATGTCCCAGTTCTCGTGCAGGAACTCCCATAGTGTGGCGTCCATAGCGGGGCTTAGCTGTGCCCCGATGGAGGCTGTTTTTGTAGGGTCCGTTGGGTGGACTTGGAATTTGACTATTTCATCCGCTGGTTTAAAAGAGGTGAACTTGGATCTCTTGTCGAGTATCACATCGTCCCTATCCACTGTGGAGCGTAGCGTAGTTAATTCCTCGGCCGAGAGGGCTTCGGATAATGCCTCGAGGGCCAATGCGGCTGTTTTGTTTTCGGCGCGGAGTGCTGTGTCCGGATCGCTGGCGAGAGTGATGATTCCGTTGGGCCCAGACATTTTGAGCTTCATGTACCCGTAATGTAGTACGGCTTGGAAGATTGTGAATGCCTCCCGTCCTAAAAGAGCGTGGTAACCACTGCTGAACGGGGCCACTTGGAATGTAATTTCTTCGGACCTGTAATTATCCGGCGTGCCGAATATCACATCTAGTGTGATTTTCCTAGCAGCGTGCTTCCCGACTGGGGAGGATTCCTCTAAAGGTTGTGCTACTTTGCTCAATGCGGCTCCAGTCTGTTTCCATCTTTTGAAGAGTTTCCTCATAGATGAGATTTAATCCGCTGCCGCCGTCCATGAGTACCTTGGTGAGTCGAAAGCCGTCCATGATTGGACTGAGGACCAGTGCGGCTGGTGCTCGGGTTGTTCAGAATTTAGGTTCGTCACTGGCATTGAAGGTAATAGCCGTGTCACTCCAAGGATTTATTGCTGCTATGTGGCAGATTTCGGCCATGCTGTGGAGTGTTCGCTTGCATCTATTATTTGACGCGAAGGTCTCAAAGACCGTTAACACCGTATTGTTGTCCACGGGATGGTGCTCTGTGGTATTTGGGAGGAGTAGATCCTCACCACTTTTGGCCACCTGCCGGAGTATCCAACATGCTCTAAGGCTATGCGTTGGTATTGCATCCGCTGTACTATGAATTTTGCAGGGTCCGTTGAGCCATCCCTCCAGTACGGTTCCTTGCCCTGTAGAGGGCTTTTGCTTTTTGGTAGTTAACCCGGGTGTATTGTGATAATGCACCCTTTTATTTCGGACTGGGTTTGTGTTCAGGGCCGGATTATCCCAAAAGTTTGTTTCGGTTTTCCAGGCACTTTCCATCGCACAGTACTTCCGTACTATGGACGCCAAGTCAGTGAAGCGTGTTATCTCACGGCGATTTATGGCGTTAAGGATTCCCTTGTCCGTGCAATTATTGCGGAAAAAAGAGATCACGTCTTCCTCACGACAGTCCTTAACCTTGTTCATCGGAAGGAGGAATCTGGCCCAGTAGTGATGTACTATTTCCTAGGGCTCTTGCCTGATGTGGAAAAGATCGCTTATGTTTGGGTGGGTGGGTGGAATTGAATCCGTACGCTCACCTGATCTGGGATCCAGGGGCCGAGGAATTTCCAATTTTGAAAGTTCCGGTTCCGAAGTGTAACCCGATAACCCTGGCCCGCTGCCTGACTCTAAGTTCAGGGATTGGGTGTTGTCCTCCAGCGAACGGGCGTCTGGCTCCGAGAGCTCGGGAATCCAGACATAGTTGGTCCTCAAGATGGAGGAAAAGTTGCCGCATTGTTCCTCCACCACTGCAATATGATGGGTGACCGGTGGAGAGTTAATCTCCCTTTGATCGGGTTTAAGCCCAATCTGATCATATTCTGTAGCAACTCCCAGGGTGGCGATGCGATCTAAGAGCTCGTTTAAGGAGGCGAGCTCTATTGGATCCATCTGTTCGGCGAGTGCCAATTTGACGTGGAGGCTATTTTCGATGACCTGAGAAGTCATCGTCGGCGCGGAGGCCGAACAGGCGGTCATGATGAAACCGCCTAGCCGGAGAGTTTGGCCGACAGCCAAAGCTCCCTCGATAGTAGTACTGTCTTTAAAGACGAGACGAGACATCCTTCCTTCTGGCGACGACATAGAGGAACTCTCAATGAAAGCACCAATGTCGGTGTCAAAACCGGCGGATCTCGGGTAGGGGGTCCCAAACTATGCGGCTAAGGCGGATGGTAACATGAGGCAGGGGACACAATGTTTTACCCAGGTTTGGGCCCTCTTGATGGAGGTAAAACCCTATGTACTAGTTGATTAATATTGATGATATGGGTAGTACAAGAGTAGATCTACCACGAGATCGGAGAGGCTAAACCCTAGAAGCTAGCCTATGGTATGATTGTCTGTTGTCCTATGGACTAAAACCCTCCGGTTTATATAGACACCGGAGAGGGGTAGGGTTACACAAGGTCGGTTACAAAGGAGGAGAGATACATATCCGTATTGCCTAGCTTGCCTTCTACGCCAAGTAGAGTCCCATCAGGACACGAGACAAAGTCTTGAATCTTGTATCTTCATAGTCCAACAGTCCGGCCAAAGGATATAGTCCGGCTGTCCGGAGACCCCCTAATCCAGGACTCCCTCACTTTGTTTCGGTTCTCTATTAAAAGGAGGCCTTAATATACCTTAGTTTCCAATATGGCCCCCGCTGCCATGGGAGGGTAGGACAAAAGATGTCATGCAAGTTCTTTTAATAAAGCACGTATGACTATTGACGGAATACATGCCTACATTATATCGATGAACTGGAGCTAGTGCCGTATCGCCCTAGGTTATAACTATCTCATGATGAATATCATCCAACAAGTCACCAGTCCAATGCCTACGAACTTTTCCATATTGTTTCTGCTAAGTTACTACTACTATCATCAGTGTTACACTTGCTACAAAATTAATGCTATCACTCTTACTGTTACTATTGCTGCTGTCACTACTATCCAAACTATCATACTACTTTGCTACTGATCACTTTGCTACAGATAATTAATCTCCAGGTGTGGTTGAATTGACAACTCAGCTGCTAATACCTTCAAATATTCTTTGGCACCCCTTGTGTCGAATCTATAAATTTGGGTTGAATACTCTACCCTCGAAAACTGTTGCGGTCCCCTATACTTGTGGGTTATCAACCTCCTTGGCCCATTGATACGTCTCGAACGTATCTATAATTTTTTATCGTTCCATGCTATTATATTATCTGTTTTGGATGTTTAATGGGCTTTAATATGCACTTTTATATTATTTTTGGGACTAACCTATTAAACGAAGGCCCAGTGCAAATTGCTGTTTTGCCCATTTCAGTGTTTCGCAGAAAAGGAATATCAAAATCCAAACGGAATGAAACCTTCGCGAGGATCTTTCTTGGAGGAAACGCAACCCAGGAGACTTGGAGTACAAGTCTGGAAGTCCGTGAAGCTTCCACGAGGCAGGGGGTGCGCCCAGGGGGGTAGGCTCGCCCCCACCCTCATGGCCGTCATGGAGCTCCACCGACGTACTTCTTTCTCCTATATATACCCAGGTACCCTAAAAACATATAGGAGAGCCACGAAACCACTTTTCCACCGCCGCAACCTTCTGTACCCGTGAGATCCCATCTTCGAGCCTTTTCCGGCGATCTGCCGGAAAAGGATTCGATCACGGAGGGCTTCTACATCAACAACATAGCCTCTCCGATGATGTGTGAGTAGGTTACCACAGTCCTTCGGGTCCATAGTTATTAGCTAGATGGCTTCTTCTCTCTCTTTGGTTCTCAATACAAAGTTCTCCTCAATGTTCTTGGAGATCTATTCGATGTAATACTTTTTGCGGTGTGTTTGCCGAGATCCGATGAATTGTGGGTTTATGATCAAGATTATCTATGAACAATATTTGGTTCTTCTCTAAATTCTTATATGCATGATTTTATATATTTGCAAGTCTCTTCGAATTATCGGTTTAGTTTGGCCTACTAGATTGATCTGTCTTGCAATGGGAGAAGTGCTTAGCTTTGGGTTCAATCTTGCGGTGTCCTTTCCTAGTGACAGTAGGGGCAGAAGGCATGTATTGTATTCTTGCCATCGAGGATAAAAAGATGGGGTTTATATCATATTGCTTGAGTTTATCCCTCTACATCATGTCATCTTGCCTAATGCGTTACTCTGTTCTTATGAACTTAATACTGTAGATGCGTTGTAGATAGCGGTCGATGTGTGGAGTATAGTAGTAGATGCAGAATCGTTTCGGTCTACTTAACACGGACGTGATGCCTATATTTCATAATCATGCCTATATATTCTCATAACTATGCGCTTCTCTATCAATTGCTCGGCAGTAATTTGTTCATCCACCGTAATACTTGCTATCATGAGAGAAGCCACTAGGGAAACCTTTGGCCCCCGGGTCTACTTTACATCATATAAGTTTCCGATCTATAATTCTAGTTTACTATTTATTTTGCAATCTTTATTTTCCAATCTATACAAAAAATACCAAAAATATTTATCTTATTATCTCTATCAGATCTCACTTTTGCAAGTGGCCGTGAAGGGATTGACAACCCCTTTATCGTGTTGGTTGCAAGGTTCTTGATTGTTTGTGTGGGTACTAGGCGACTTGCGTGTAGTCTCCTACTGGATTGATACCTTGGTTCGCAAAAACTAAGGGAAATACTTCACTACTTTGCTGCATCACCCTTTCCTCTTCAAGGGAAAACCAACACATGCTCAAGAGATAGCAAGAAGGATTTCTGCCGCCGTTGCCGTGGAGATCTACCCCAAGTCAAGACATACCAAGTACCCATCATAAACTCTTCTCCCTCGCATTACATTATTTGACGTTCGCCTCTTGTTTTCCTCTCCCCCACTTCACCTTTGCCTTTTCTTCCCCCCTCTTCCGTTTGTCCTTCTGTTTGCTCGTGTTACCATGTGCCTTCTATTAGCTTTCATCTATGCTTGCTAAATATCTATTGTTATGGATCCTCATCGTCTTGCTAATATTTTTAAAAGATCCAATTATGATGAACCAATTGCTAGTGAGTTGACTGCACTAGATTATCTTTATGAGGTTTTGCTTGAAATTCGTGAATCTGGAAATTGTGATGAAGTGTTGAAAGAAGAAAATTATAAAGTGATTCACGGTAGCTCCTTGAATGAAAAGCATGAATGCAATGATGTTATTATAAATTATATTAATGTCAATTGTGTTAATAATATGCAAAACCCTAAGCTTGGGGATGCTAATTTTGCTATGTCAACTACTTGTTGCAATGATCATGATTGGGGTGATTTTTCTTATGATCTTGAAAATTTATATAAGCCCCATGATGAATATGAGATTGATAATAATGTTTGCAATAATATTGAAAGTGGGTTTGGAAGAGTGTTAACTTTAGATCCCACATATTTGGATAATGTTCAATCTTATGAAGTTTTTGATAAAAGTGGGATCGGAGAGGTCGTGACTTTATTTTATGATAATCCCACTATTTCGGAAGTGTCAACTTTGCATGCATGTGGATCATGAAAGAAAATTTTATGTGATAATTATATTGTTGAAATTGATTTTGATCCTACATGTAATTATTGTGAGAGAGGAAAATATGGTTGTAGAAATTGTCATGTTACAAAATTACCTCTCGTTAGGTTGAGATTGCTATTGTTTCTTTCAACTTCCTTGCATATGGTGGTTTTTGCTTGTCTTGATAATTTATTTGCTTATGAAATCCCTATGCATAGGAAGCATGTTAGACTTAAACTTTTTTTTCATATGTTTTACGATGCTCCCTTTGTGCTTCACATCTTGTCTTTCATGTGAGCATCATTCAAATCGCAATGCCTAGGTAGGGGCGTTAAACGATAGCGCTTGTTGGGAGGCAACCCAATTTTATTTTTATACCTTGCTTTTTGTTCCTGTTTAGTAATAAATAATTCATCTATCCTCTGTTATGATTGTGTTTTTTATGTTTTAAATAGTGTTTGTGCCAAGTAAATCCTTTAGGATCTTCTTGGGTGATTGTTGTTTGATCTTGCTAAACAAACCGAAAGTATGTGCTCATGAGAATAATTTTCAGTTTTTACCAAAGAGAGATAAAATATCAATTACATATGCAGTATATCAATATACAAATTATTTAGGTCGTCTTAATTTTTCAGAATTTTTGGAGTTATAGAAATATTCGAAACATCCAGATTGCTACAGACTGTTCTGTTTTGACAGATTCTGTTTTTCGTGTGTTGTTTGCTTATTTTGATGAATCTATGGCTCGTATGGGGGGTATGAACCATAGAGAAGTTGGAATACAGTAGGTTTAATACCAATATAAATAAAGAATGAGTTAATTACAGTACATTAAAGTGGTGGTTTGTTTTCTTATACTAATGGAGCTCATGAGATTTTCTGTTGAGTTTTGTGTTGTGAAGTTTTCAAGTTTTTGGGTAAAGATTTGATGGATTTTGGAATAAGGAGTGGAAAGAGCCTAAGCTTGGGGATTCCCAAGGCACCCCAAGGTAAAATTCAAGGACAACCAAAACCCTAAGCTTGGGGATGCCCCGGAAGGCATCCCCTCTTTCGTCTTCGTCTATCCGTAACTTTACTTGAGGCTATATTTTTATTCACCACATGATATGTGTTTTGCTTGGAGCGTGTTGTATGATTTGAGTCTTTGCTTTTTAGTTTACCACAATCATCCTTGTTGTACACACCTTTTGGGAGAGACTCACATGAATCGGAATTTATTAGAATAATCTATGTGCTTCACTTATATCTTTTGAGCTAGATAATTTTGCTCTAGTGCTTCACTTATATATTTTGAGCTAGATAATTTTGGTATAGTGCTTCACTTATATCTTTTAGAGCACAGTGGTGGTTTTATTTTATAGAAATTATAGATCTCTCATGCTTCAGTTATATTATTTTGAGAGTCTTTTAGAACAGCATGGTAATTTGCTTTGGCTATAAAATTAGTCCTAATATGATAGGCATCCAAGATGGGTATAATAAAAACTTTCATATATAGTGCATATACTTGATAATTGTTTTGAGATATAAAGATGGTAATATTAGAGCCATTCTAGTTGAGTAATTGTGAAATTGAGAAATACTTGTGTTGAGGTTTGCAAGTCCCGTAGCATGCACGTATGGTAACCGTTGTGTGACAAATTTGAAGCATGAGGTGTTCTTTGATTCCTTTCCTTATGAGTGGCGGTTGGCGACGAGCGATGGTCTTTTCCTACCAATCTACCCCCTAGGAGCATGCATGTAGTGATTTGGGTTTGATGACTTGTAGATTTTTGCAATAAGTATGTGAGTTCTTTATGACTAATGTTGAGTCCATGGATTATACGCACTCTCACCGTTCCATCATTGCTAGCCTCTTCGGTACTATGCATTGCCCTTTCTCACCTCGAGATTTGGTGCAAACTTCGCAGATGCATCCAAACCCCGTGATATGATACGCTCTATCACACATAAGCCTCCTTATATCTTCCTCAAAACAGCCACCATACCTACCTATTATGGCATTTCCATAGCCATCCCGTGATATATTGCCATGCAACTTTCCACCGTTCCGTTTATTATGACACACTCCATCATTGTCATATTGCCTAGCATGATCATGTAGTTGACATCGTATTTGTGGCAAGGCCACCATTCATTTTTGATACATGTCACTCTTGATTCATTGCATATCCTGGTACACCGCTGGAGGCATTCACATAGAGTCATATTTTGTTCTAAGTATCGAGTTGTAATCCTTGAGCTGTAAGTAAATAAAAAGTGTGATGATCTTCATTATTAGAGCATTGTCCCATGTGAGGAAAGGATGATGGAGACTATGATTCCCCCATAAGTCGGGATGAGACTCCAGACGAAAAAAGAGAGGCCAAAGAAGCTCAAATAAAAAAAGAGGCCAAAGAAGCCCACCAAAAAATGAGAGAAAAAGAGACAAGGGACAATGTTACTATCTTTTTTCTGCACTTGTGCTTCAAAGTAGCACCATGATCTTCATAATAGAGAGTCTCCTATTTTGTCACTTTCATATACTAGTGGGAATTTTTCATTATAGAACTTGGCTTGTATATTCCAATGATGTCTTCCTCAAAATGCCCTAGGTCTTCGTGAGCAAGCAAGTTGGATGCACACCCGCTTAGTTTCTTTTTGTTGAGATTTCATACATTTATAGCTCTAGTGCATCCGTTGCATGGGAATCCCTACTCCTCACATTGGCATCAATTGATGGGCATCTCCATAGCCCGTTGATTAGACACGTCAATGTGAGATTTTCTCCTTTTTTTCTTCTCCACACAACCTCCATCATCATATTCTATTCCACCCATAGTGCTATGTCCATGGCTCGCACTCATATATTGCGTGAAAGTTGAAAAAGTTTGAGAATACTAAAGTATGAAACAATTGCTTGGCTTGTCATCGGGGTTGTGCATGATGAGAGCATTTTGTGTGACGAAAATGAAGCATGGCCAAACTATATGATTTTGTAGGGATGAGCTTTCTTTGGCTATGTTATTTTGAGAAGACATAATTGCTTGGTTAGTATGCTTAAAGTATTATTATTTTTATGTCAATACTAAACTTTTGTCTTGAATCTTTCGGATATGAACATCCATGCCACAATAAAAAAATTACATTGAAAATTATGTTAGGTAGCATTCCACATCAAAAATTCTGTTTTTATCATTTACCTACTCAAGGACGAGCAGGAATTAAGCTTGGGGATGCTTGATACGTCTCCAACGTATCTATAATTTTTGATTGTTCGATGCTATTATATTATCTGCTTTGGTTGTTTAATGGGCTTTAATATGCACTTTTATATTATTTTTGGGACTAACCTATTAACCGAAGGCCTAGTGCAAATTGCTATTTTTTGCCTATTTCAGTGTTCCGCAGAAAAGGAATATCAAACGGAATCCAAACAGAATGAAACCTTCGCGAGGATCTTTCTTGGAACAAACACAACCCAGGAGACTTGGAGTACAAGTCTAGAAGTCCGTGAAGCTTCCAAGAGGCAGGGGCGCGCCCAGGGGGGTATGCGTGCCCCCACCCTCGTGGGCCCCATGGAGCTCCACCAACATACTTCTTTCACCTATATATACCCATGTACCCTAAAAACATCCAGGAGAGACATGAAACCACTTTTCCACCACCGCAACCTTCTGTACCCGTGAGATCCCATCTTGGAGCCTTTTCCGGTGATCTACCGGAAGGGGATTCGATCACGAAGGGCTTCTACATCAACACCATATATAGCCTCTCTGATGATGTGTGAGTAGTTTACCACAGACCTTCGGGTCCATAGTTATTAGCTAGATGGCTTCTTCTCTCTCTTTGGTTCTCAATACAAAGTTCTCCTTGCTGCCTCTTTTAGCACTACGTTGGTTTTCCCCGAAGAGGAAGGGATGATGCAGCAAAGTAGCATAAGTATTTCCCTCATTTTTGAGAACCAAGGTATCAATCAAGTAGGAGGCTACGCGCGAGTCCCTCGTACCTACACAAAACAAATAAATCCTTGCAACCAATGCAAACAGGGGTTGTTAATCCCTATAGGGCCACTTACGAGAGTGAGATCTGATAGATATGATAAGATAATATTTTTGGTATTTTTATGATAAAGATGCAAAGTAAAATAAAGGCAAAGTAAATAACTAAGTAGTAGGAGATTGATATGATAAAGATAGACCCGGGGGCCATAGGTTTCACTAGTGGCTTCTCTCGAGAGCATAAGTATTCTACGGGGGGTAAACAAATTACTGTTGAGCAATTGACAGAATTGAGCATAGTTATGAGAATATCTAGGTATGATCATGTATATAGGCATCACGTCCGAGACAAGTAGACCGACTCCTGCCTGCATCTACTACTATTACTCCACTCATCGACCGCTATCCAGCATGCATCTAGAGTATTAAGTTAAAAACAGAGTAACGCCTTGAGCAAGATAGCATGATGTAGAGGGATAGACTCATGCAATATGAAGAAAACCCCATCTTGTTATCCTCCATGGCAACAATACAATATGTGCCTTGCTGCCCTTACTGTCACCGGGAAAGGACACCGCAAGATTGAACCCAAAGCTAAGCACTTCTCCCATTGCAAGAAAGATCAATCTAGTAGGCCAAACCAAACTGATAATTCGAAGAGACTTGCAAAGATAACCAATCATACATAAAATAATTCAGCGAAGATTCAAATATTATTCATAGATAGACAAGATCATAAACCCACAATTCATCGGTCTCAACAAACACACCGCAAAAAGAAGATTACATCGAATAGATCTCCACAAGAGAGGGGGAGAACATTGTATTGAGATCCAAAAATAGAGAAGAAGTCATCTAGCTTTGAACTATATGGACCCGTAGGTCTGAAGTAAACTACTCACACTTCATCGGAGAGGCTATGGTGTTGATGTAGAAGCCCTTCGTGATCGATGCCCCCTCCGGCGGAGCTCCGGAACAGGCCCCAAGATGGGATCTCGTGGATACAGAAAGTTACGGCGGTGGAATTAGGGTTTTGGCTCCGTATCTGATCGTTTGGGGGTACGTGGGTATATATAGGAGGAAGAAGTACGTCGGTGGAGCAACAAGGGGCCCACGAGGGTGGAGGGCGCGCCTGGGTGGGCGGGTAGGCGCGCCCCCTACCTTGTGGCCTCCTGTTACGTGGCTTCATGTAGGGTCCAAGTCTCCTGAGTTGTATTCGATGAGAAAATCACGTCCCTGAAGGTTTCATTCCGTTTGGACTCCGTTTGATATTCCTTTTCTTCGAAACCCTAAAACAGGCAAAAACAGCAATTCTGGGCTGGGCCTCTGGTTAATAGGTTAGTCCTAAAAATAATATAAAAGTGGATAATAAAGCCCAATAATGTCCAAAACAGTACATAATATAACATGGAGCAATCAAAAATTATAGATACGTTCGAGACGTATCAAGCATCCCCAAGCTTAATTCCTGCTCGTCCTCGAGTAGGTAAATGATAAAAACAGAATTTTTGATGCGGAGTGCTACTTGGCATAATTTTAATATAATTCTTCTTAATTGTGGTATGAATATTCAGATCCAAAAGATTGAAGACAAAAGTACATATTGACATAGAAAATAATAATACTTCAAGCATACTAACAAAGCAATTATGTCTTCTCAAAATAACATGGCTAAATAAAGTTATCCCTACAAAATCATATAGTCTGGCTATGCTCTATCTTCACCACACAAAATATTAAAATCATGCACAACCCCAATGACAAGCCAAGCAATTGTTTCATACTTTTGACATTCTCAAAACTTTTTCAATTTTCACGCAATACATGAGCGTGAGCCATCGATATAGCACTATAGGTGGAATAGAGTGGTAGTTGTGGAGAAGACAAAAAGGAGAAGATAGTCTCACATCAACTAGGCATATTAACGGGCTATGGAGATGCCCATCAATAGATATCAATGTGAGTGAGTAGGGATTGCCATGCAACGGATGCACTAGAGCTATAAGTATATGGAAGCTCAAAAAGAAACTATGTGGGTGTGCATCCAACTTGCTTGCTCATGAAGACCTAGGGCAATTTGAGGAAGCCCATCATTGGAATATACAAGCCAAGTTCTATAATGAAAAATTCCCACTAGTATATGAAAGTGATAACATGAGAGACTCTCTACTATGAAGATCATGGTGCTACTTTGAAGCACAAGTGTGGTAAAAGGATAGTAACATTGTCCCTTCTCTCTTTTTCTCTAATTTTTTATTTGGGCCCTTTCTCTTTTTTATGGCCTCTTTTCTTTCTCTTTTTTTATTTGGGCTTCTTTGGCCTCTTTCATTTATTTTTCGTCCGGAGTCTCATCCCGACTTGTGGGGAAATCATAGTCTCCATCATCCTTTCCTCACTGGGACAATGCTCTAATAATGATGATCATCACACTTCTATTTTTCTTACAACTCAACAATTACAACTCGATACTTAGAACAAAATATGACTCTATATGAATGACTCCGGAGGTGTACCGGGATATGCAATATGACAATGATGGTGTGTGTCATAATAAACGGAATGGCGGAAAGTTGCATGGCAATATATCTCGGAATGGCTATCGAAATGCCATAATAGATAGGTATGGTGGCTGTTTTGAGGAAGGTATATGGTGGGTGTATGATACCGGCGAAAGGTGCGCGGTATTAGAGAGGCTAGCAAAGGTGGAAGGGTGAGAGTGCGTATAATCCATGGACTCAACATTAGTCATAAAGAACTCATATACTTATTGCAAAAATCTACAAGTTATCAAAGCAAAGTATTACGCACATGCTCCTAGGGGGATAGATTGGTAGGAAAATACCATCGCTCGTCCCCGACCGCCACTCATAAGGAAGACAATCAATAAATAAATCATGCCCCGATTTCATCACATAACGGTTCACCATACGTGCATGCTATGGGAATCACAAACTTCAACACAAGTATTTCTCAAATTCAGAACTACTCAACTAGCATGACTTTAATATCACCATCTCCATATCTCAAAACAATTATCATGTATCAAACTTATCATAGTATTCAACACACTCATAAGAAAGTTTTATAATTAATCTTGCATACCAAGCATATTAGGCTTTTAAGAAAATTACCATGCTATTAAGACTCTCAAAATAATCTAAGTGAAGCATGAGAGATCAATAATTTCTATAAAACAAATCCACCACCGTGATCTAAAAGATATAAGTGAAGCACTAGAGCAAAATTATATAAATCAAAAGATATAAGCGAAGCACATAGAGTATTCTAACAAATTGCAAATCATGTATGGCTCTCTCAAAAGGTGTGTACAGCCAGGATGATTGTGGTAAACTAACAAGCAAAGACTCAAATCATACAAGACGCTCCAAGCAAAACACATATCATGTGGTAAATAAAAATATAGCTCCAAGTAAAGTTACCGATAGAAGTAGACGAAAGAGGGGATGCCTTCCGGGGCATCCCCAAGCTTTGGCTTTTAGGTGTCCTTATATTATCTTGGGGGTGCCATGGGCATCCCCAAGCTTATGCTCTTGCGACTCCTTGTTCCATAATCCATCAAATATTTACCCAAAACTTGAAAACTTCACAACACAAAACTTAAAGTAGAAAATCTCGTGAGCTCCATTAGCGAAATAAAACAAAAGACCACTTCAAGGTACTGTAATGAACTCACTCTTTATTTATAGGGGTGTTATAGCTACTGTATTCCAAGTTCTCTATGGTTTATAAACTATTTTACTAGCCATAGATTCATCAAAATAAGCAAACAACACATGAAAAACAGAATCTGTCAAAAACAGAACAGTCTGTAGTAATCTGTAGCTAGCGCAAGCTCTGGAACACCAAAAATTCTAAAATAAATTTCTGGACGTGAGGAATTTATCTATTAATCATCAGCAAAAAGAATTAACTAAATATCAGTCTCCAAATAAAAATGACAGCAGTTCTCGTGAGCGCTAAAGTTTCTGTTTTCTACAGCAAGTTCAACAAGACTTTCCCCAAGTCTTCCCAACGGTTCTACTTGGCACTAATACTAATTAAACAAAAAAAACACAACCAAAACAGAGGCTAGATAAATTATATATTGAATAACAGAAAGGATAAATATTGGGTTGACTCCCAACAAGCGCTTTTCTTTAAAGCCTTATAGCTAGGCATAAGATTTCAACGATGCTCACATGAAAGACAAGAATTGAAGCACAAAGAGAGCATCATAAAACATTTGACAAAGACATCTAAGTCTAAGATACTTCCTATGCATAGCCATCTTATAGGCAAACAAATTATCAAGACAAACAAAAACTAGCATATGCAAGGGAGCGGAAATAAACAATAGTAATCTCAACATAACGAGAGGTAATTTAGTAACATGAAAATTTCTACAACCATATTTTCCTATATCATAATAATTACATGTGGGATCATAAGAAAATTCAACAAAATAGCTATCACATAAAATATTTTCAACACGATCCACATGCATGCAAAGTTGACACTCTTCCAAAATAGTGGGATTAACATTAACTAAAGTCATGACCTCTCCAAACCCACTTTTATCAAAAATTTCATAAGATTGAACATTCTCCAAATATGTGGGATCTAAAGTTGACATTCTTCCAAACCCACTTTCTGTAATATTGCAAACACTATTATCAATCTCATATTCATCATAAGAAGAATCACCCCAATCATGATCATTGCAACAAGTAGAGGACGTAGCAAAACTAGCATCCCCAAGCTTAGGGTTTTGCATATTATTAGCACAATTTACAAAGATAGAATTAATAATAAAATCATTGCAATCATGCTTTTTATTCAAAGATCTATTGTGAATCGCTTCATGAAGTAATTCATCACACTTTTTCAGATTCACGAATTTCAAGCAAAACCTCATAAAGATAATCTAGTGCACAAAACTCACTAGCAATTGGTTCATCATAATTGGATCTCTTAAAAATATTAGCAAGTGGATGAGGATCCATAGATCTTAGGTTCTCTGTTTAGTAATAAATAAACAACTATTCTAACCATACGAGCAAACAAGAAGAAAGCGAAAAAGAGGCAAATAGAGAGGGAGAGGGAGGATAGAAAGAGAGAGAGGGCAAATAAAACGGCAAGGGTGAAGTGGGGGGAGGAAAACGAGAGGCAAATGTCAAATAATGTAATGCGGGAGATAAGGGTATGTGATGGGTACTTGTTATGTTGACTTTTGCATAGACCTCCCCGGCAATGGCGCCAGAAATCCTTCGTGCTACCTCTTTTAGCACTACGTTGGTTTTTCCCGAAGAGGAAGGGATGATGTAGCAAAGTAGCGTAAGTATTTCCCTCAGTTTTTGAGAACCAAGGTATCAATCCAGTAGGAGGCTACGCGCGAGTCCCTCGTACCTGCACAAAACAAATAAATCCTCGCAACCAACGCAAATAGGGGTTGTCAATCCCTATAGGGCCACTTACGAGAGTGAGATCTGATAGATATGATAAGATAATATTTTTGGTATTTTTATGATAAAGATGCAAAGTAAAATAAAGGCAAAGTAAATAACTAAGTAGTAGGAGATTGAAATAAAGGCAAAGATAGACCCGGGGGCCATAAATTTCACTAGCGGCTTCTCTCGAGAGCATAAGTATTCTATGGTGGGTGAACAAATTACTGTTGAGCA
Organism: Triticum dicoccoides; assembly: GCF_002162155.2. Classification (NCBI taxonomy): domain Eukaryota; kingdom Viridiplantae; phylum Streptophyta; class Magnoliopsida; order Poales; family Poaceae; genus Triticum; species Triticum dicoccoides. The sequence continues at coordinate 716,437,969 of NC_041384.1, forward strand.
ATTGACAGAATTGAGCATAGTTATGAGAATATCTAGGTATGATCATGTATATAGGCATCACGTCTGAGACAAGTACACCGACTCCTGCCTACATCTACTACTATTACTCCACTCATCGACCGCTATCCAGCATGCATATAGAGTATTAAGTTAAAAACAGAGTAACGCCTTACGCAAGATGACATGATGTAGAGGGATAGACTCATGCAATATGAAGAAAACCCCATCTTGTTGTCCTCGATGGCAACAATACAATACATGACTTGCTGCCCTTACTGTCACCAGGAAAGGACACTGCAAGATTGAACCCAAAGCTAAGCACTTCTCCCATTGCTAGACAGATCAATCTAGTAGGCCAAACCAAACTGATAATTCGAAGAGATTTGTAAAGATAACCAATCATACATAAAAGAATTCAGCGAAGATTCAAATATTATTCATAGATAGACTTGATCATAAACCCACAATTCATCGGTCTCAACAAACACACCACAAAAAGAAGATTACATCAAATAGAGCTCCACAAGAGAGGGGGAGAACATTGTATTGAGATCCAAAAAGAGAGAAGAAGTCATCTAGCTACTAACTATGGACTCGTAGGTCTGAAGTAAACTACTCACACTTCATCGGAGAGGCTATGGTGTTGATGTAGAAGCCCTCCGTGATCGATGCCGCCTCCGGCGGAGCTCCGGAACAGGCCCCAAGATGGGATCTCGTGGATACAGAAAGTTACGGCGGTGGAATTAGGGTTTTGCCTCCGACCTCCGTATCTGATCGTTTTGGGGTACGTGGGTATATATAGGAGGAAGAAGTACGTCGGTGGAGCAACAGGGGGCCCACAAGGGTGGAGGGCGTGACTGGGGGGGGGGGTAGGCGCGCCCCCCTACCTCGTGGCCTCCTGTTACGTGGCTTGACGTAGGGTCCAAGTCTCCTGAGTTGTATTCGATGAGAAAATCACGTTCCCGAAGGTTTCATTCCGTTTGGACTCTGTTTGATATTCCTTTTCTTCGAAACCCTAAAACAGGCAAAAACAACAATTCTGGGTTGGGCCTCCGGTTAATAGGTTAGTCCTAAAAATAATATAAAAGTGGATAATAAAGCCCAATAATGTCCAAAACAGTAGATAATATAGCATGGAGCAATCAAAAATTATAGATACATTGGAGACGTATCACTCCTAGATGTTCTTGGAGATCTATTCGATGTAATACTTTTTGCGGTGTGTTTGCCGAGATCCGATGAATTTTGGGTTTATGATCAAGATTATATATGAACAATATTTGGTTCTTCTCTGAATTCTGATATGCATGATTTGATATCTTTGCAAGTCTCTTCGAATTATCGGTTTTGTTTGGCGTACTAGATTGATCATTCTTGCAATGGGAGAAGTGCTTAGCTTTGGGTTCAATCTTGAAGTGTCCTTTCCCATTGATAGTAGGGGAAGCAATGCACGCATTGTATTGTTGCCATCGAGGATAAAAAGATGGGGTACATATCATATAGCTTGAGTTTATCCCTCTACATCATGTCATCTTGCCTAATGTGTTACTCTGTTCTTATGAACTTAATAGTCTAGATGCATCCTAGATAGCGGTCGATGTGTGGAGTAATAGTAGTAGATGCTGAATCGTTTCGGTCTACTTAACACAGACGTGATGCCTATAATTCATAATCATGCCTATATATTCTCATAACTATGCACTTTTCTATCAATTGCTCGGCAGTATTTTGTTCACCCACCGTAATACTTGCTATCATGAGAGAATCCACTAGTGAAACCTATGGCCCCCGGGTCTACTTTACATCATATAAGTTTCCGATCTATAATTCTAGTTTACTATTTTTGCAATCTTTATTTTACAATCTATACAACAAAAATACCAAAAATATTTATCTTATTATCTCTATCAGATCTCACTTTTGCATGTGGCCGTGAAGGGATTGACAACCCCTTTCTCGTGTTGGTTGCAAGGTTCTTGATTGTTTGTGCGGGTACTAGGCGACTTGTGTGTAGTCTCCTACTGGATTCATACCTTGGTTCTCAAAAACTAAGGGAAATACTTACGCTACTTTGCTGCATCACACTTTCCACTTCAAGGGAAAACCAACGCATGCTCAAGAGGTAGCACCCATCTGACACGTAACATCGTCGCATCGTGCATTCCAGCATAGTCAAGCTCCTAGATCTCTTCGACCCTTCCGTAGAATCTTTTAGTTGTGCCGTTGGCATCGGTCACGCATTGAATTTTCATCCCGGGGTTCTGGTAATCACTGTCCATGTCTTTGGCCTCCGTGTAGAACATGTACCCATTGTTATCATAGGACTGATAGGCCACGAGCTTGGGCACGGGGCCAAGTGCTAAGGCATGTATGAGCAATCCGTCCGAACTTCCCTCTTCAGGGGGATTTTCAAGAACTTTCTCTTTGAACCAACGCAAGAAAGTGGTGTTGTGCTCTACAGTAACTTCGTCGTCCGTCTTGAGCATCCCCTTATCACGGTACTTCTTTGCGATGCTTTCTTTGTGTCGTGTGACATAATCATCTACCACATCTAGTTGTTGTAGCACTACTAAGTTAGCCCTATCAAAGTTGTTCCGTCGATCCAAGTAGTCCATGTGCAATTCCCTCCGGCCGTTGTTGTGCCAATCTCCTTCGAGCTTCCAATCATGCTTCTTGACGGGCAACTCAACAACAGGGTCTCCGCCGCTTATATAATTCTCGCAAAAGGAGACGTACTCATGTGTCAGATACCCATGTACGATGCTCCCTTTAGAACGGGACATGTTACGAACGAATCCTATGATGACCCCACTCATCCTCTCGAATGGCATCATGCTATGAAGGAATGTCGGCCCGAGGTCGATGATGTCGTCCAGGATGTGGACACACAGATGCACCATGACGTCAAAGAACGCAGACGGGAAGTACATCTCAAGCTCACATACTATGACAACGATCTCTTCATGTAGCCTTCGGAGCTGCTTCACACTTGGACTTTCGAGAGATAAGGTCGAAGAAGTTGTAGAGACAAGTAAGCATGTCACAGACGTGCTTCTCCATTATCCCTCTAATGGCAACCGGGAGTATCTGCATCATCATCACGTGACAGTCATGAGACTTCATCCCGCTGAACCTTTTCTTCTTGGGGTCTAGAAATCTACTTATCTTCCAACAGTAACCGGATCTAACTTTGATTCCCATAAGGCACTTGATGAATTGATCGATCTCCTTTGCCCTTAAGGTGAAGAAATAAGGGGGCTAATAATTCTCCTCCTTCTTGTTGACTTTTCTACCCCTTTCCCCCTCCTCCATCTCCGTCTCTGTCTCCTCCATCAACTTTTTACGGTGGAGATCTTTCCTGATCTTCAAATCTTCCAAGTCTTTCCTTGCCTTCGGCCCATCCTTGGTCTTCTCCAGCATGTTCATCAGTGTGCCAAGCAAGCTCTCGAGGACATTCTTCATGATATGCATTTGATTAAGGCAATGAGGCATGTCGTGATTGGGCCAGTACTTCTAGTCCTAGAAAATGGACCTCGTTTTCCATACCTTCAGTAGCGGCTTTGACGCCTTTTTGATCTTTCCCAGCGTGGGGCATTGTTCCTAGTTTCTCAACAGCTCATCGATTTTGGCGCCGCTCCTCTTACATGGAGGTCATCAAAGCTGAGTCAGCCCATTGAGTAGTTCTCCACGCTTTCTCCATGGGTCATCCTTCTCAAGCCATCTATGATGCCACATGTACACAATTTTCCCGGACCCGCCATCTTTCGTTTACGTAAGTTGCTGAGACGTTGTATCATCCATGCACCTCGTGCATCCATGGTATCTGTGGCACACCTAGCCTGAGGTGTACCCGTAACCGAGATAGTCATGCACCGTCATCATCAGCGCGACTCTCATATGGAAATACTCTCCTTTGCTGGCGTCCCAAGTCCATGCCAGTGTTTTCCATAACGTGTCTAGCTCCTCTTGCAGAAGCCCCATATACAGGTTAATACCATTTCCCGGTTGTTTCGTCCCTTGAATCAACATGCTCATGTGTATGTATTTTGTCTTCATGCACTTCCATGGGGGGAGTTTGTACATTCATACAAACACGAGCCATGTGCTGTGGTTGGTGTCTGGTTTCCAAACAGATTTATGCCATCGGTACTCGCACCAAGCACGATGTTCCTTGGATCTTCTGCAGCAAATCCATATACGGTGTTGAATGCTCTCCACTGGCTACCATCTATGAGGTGTCTCAGCCTCGGATCATCTCCATAGTCGTGCTTCTTCCTCTCCGCGTGCCAGCGCATGAGCTTTGCTTCCTTAGGATCTACGAAATACCTCTGCAGACGGGGAGTGATCGAAAAGTACCATACAACTTTCTGAGGAGCTTTCTTTCCTGCCTTCTTGTATCGAGAAGCATTGCACACTGGACAGCTGGTTTTTTCTGCATGCTCCACCCGATAAATGATGCAATCGTTGATGCATGTGTGGTACCTAATGTCCGGCAAATCAAAAGGGCAAACGATTTTCTTGGCCTCCTCGACACTAGTAGGACACAGGTTCCCCGCGGGAACAACTTTATTATGTAGATACTTCAAATGCTCATCGAGGCTTTCGGCTGTCCATTTGTTTTTGTCCATCGTATTTAGAAGTTCGAGCGTGAAACTCAAGCGGGTCACCTCGGGATCGCAACTGTCATACAATGGAGTCCTCGGGTCTACTTCAAGTTGCGCCAGCTTGGCCTCCTCTCTAGAAGTAGCTCTCTCGCTAGTCGTACTCTTACGAAGGAGGTCTCGAACATGAGGGTCCCGCACGACTGCACTTAGTAGTGTCAAAGACTGTGGCGTGACCGCCGCCTCTTCTTCGCCATGTCCAGACTCTTCTTCGCCGTGTCTGGATTCTTCTCCGCCGTCGTCATTTCCGGACTCTTCCCCGCCGCCATGTCCGGCGCCATAGTCTTCGTGTTGATCGGTCATCTCATCGTCCATGTCGTTATTCCCTGCCATGTGGGCATCCTCATCATCTTCTTCTTCACTTGTCCACTAAGTATAGCCATCCATGAAACCATTCATCAGCAGATGTGCCTTCAAAGTGCCACGATCAAAAGGGTCCAAAAGGACTCCTTCCTTGCATCTTGCACACGGACATCTAATCCTAGTCCGATTATTTGCATACATGTCCATCACTGCGGATTGCATGTACCACTCCACCTTCCATCTACTCACCTTCATGACCGACTGCACGGTATAACAAGCAAAAGGGTTATAAAATAAATATGCATGCTTCAAAGTCATATATAAAATTTTGGCATGACCTTGCCTAAAAATTGGACATATTGAGTTTGCTCGAAATTCACCGAACGGAAATAAATCGACATTTTGGCAAAACATAAGCAACTCAAGGGCATGTCACTCGCACAAATCTCTCCATACATATATATATATATATATATATATATATATATATATATATATATATATATCCCAAACACACATACTCTCATTCACGCACATATTCCCATTCTTGAAATGAACAACTTTTCAATCACCTATATATCTCCCGAGAGACACCGAGAGCATGAGGTTAATTAGATGATGAGAGAGAATGATCGAGAGAGCGCGTGTGGATGACTAAATAGCTTGCTAGATCTAGTTGTTGGGGATGAGAGGTGAATGTAGCTAGCTAACTAATGGAGAGGGGTTATGGCGGAGGGGGGCATTAGTGGGGAGAGAAGAGAGGTGCGGGAGAAAGAGAGAGGCCATTTATGGAGGAGGGTGCCATTAATGAGGAGAGAAGAATAGCAACAGTGGTGCACTGCTAGGGAAAACCCTAGCAGCAGTGCAGGTTTAAGCTATAGCAGTAGCGCGGGGTACTGCGCTACTGATACGGTGCTACAGCTAACCTGTAGCAGCAGCGCGGGTTTTAGCTATAGCAGTAGCGCGGGGTACCGCGCTACTGATACGGCGCTACAACTAACCTCTAGCAGCAGCGCGGGTTTTAGCTATAGCAGTAGCGTGGGGTACCGCGCTACTGATACGGCGCTACAGCTAACTTGTAGCAGCAGCGCTTGTGCACCCGTGCTACTGCTATACAAGCGTAGCAGTAGCGGGTAGCAAGCAAGCACGCTACTGCTAATAGCTCCAGTGCACTTTATTAGGCCGCGCTACTGCTAGTGGCACGCTGCTGCTAACTTTTCTCCACTCGCTACTGCTAATTTTATTAGTTTTTTTCTACATATTTGTTTTGCATCTGAACAGGCTTTATAAAAGAATCTTGAGCACATACAAATGTCATCATCATAGACATACAAATGACTGCGTGACCACAAATGTAATCATAGCATATACATACAAATAGTCTCATCATAATCATCTCGAAAATAGCGATATATGCAAGTCTTGAATATTTGCAACTGCAATGTCATCCATCTAAACAATTGTATACGCGAGAAGAGCTATCACTATGAGTGAGAGCGGAACTATGCAGTATATGAGGCAGCGGTTATGAGTCTTGTCTCGCGCTAGCGTGAACCTCAAGTAACTAGCTTCGGCTTCTTGTCTAGTTTTGAAGCCTTTATGGCTGGCGCCTAAGACCCCAATCACATGCACCTGACACTCAGTCCACTCGTTGTACACCCCCGGAACCTTCCCTTTGTACATGACATAGCACTGCCATCTCGCCATCAAGAAACTAGGTACCTGTTAGAGATGCAACTTCATCAAGAGGATGTACAATCATATGCAACAAAATATACTAGAGCAACACGAAAAAGAAAGGGCTAGCAACTAGATGCAACATACAGTACGCAAACTAATTAATAACTAGAGTTATGCAGGTCATCGTACCAAAACTAACAAAGTAGCATTACGCAGGTTCGGCAAGGGACTTTGGACATCACAAAGTTTCATCGCTATAGAAAGTATACAAAGTTCAACTGACACATATCATCACCATCGGCATCGTAAATCACTACAAGTTCCATCCTTCCATATCATCGAGGATGGACCCTAGCTTCTTGAACAGCGTGAGGTCCTGACGTTGCATGCCTATGCGAGTTCGGACGTCAGCTCGCGATATAGGGCCGTGGTGGAACATCCCATTCTCATCGAAGACTTCTTTCATGATGATCGTTGCAATGTCCCTTTGGATGCGAAAGAAGTCATCTCTAAGTTTATACTCCGCTTCTCCATGAGATTCTACCCACTTGCGGACACGATCATCGTTTCTGGTTTTCATACGAAGCTTTTGGTGATCTGTGTTGAACTCAATCATGAGATGGAGGATGTAGAATCCATCTTTCTTTCTTGGTTTTGGGACATGGATGCAACAGAAGTTAGTTTTATGCGCGAAACCCATCTTCTTGTTCCTTTGTTTCCTTATCTCCATGTGGCCACCTCTAATGCTGAAGCCTTGGAGAGCATCATCTAGAGTATTCATTATGTGGGTGTAGTCCTTCTTCTCGTAGTGTCTGGAACGGTCGAAATACACGGCATGGGAGACTCGCGGGTAAAGAACGATAAGGACGGCGTGCCCGTTGCTGTAGGGAAAAGACACCTCAAATTATTCTCCATATGAGCGAGAAGGGATGATTGAAATGTATGAAAGGGTTGTCTGGAACTGACTTACTTTGGATGATAAGGCAGGAGGACAATTTCCTGGTCCTTATTCTGTACCAAGTTTTGGAGGTAGTCCCTAGAAGTTTCATGCTCAAAGTCACCGAGACCCAAGAAATACTCGTGCATGTAGTACGGATCGGCCACACAGATATGCGAGACTTCTTGTCTCTTCATGCGGAGCTCATATGTAGCGCAAAAAGGTGGACGATTGTAAAATCGAGCCGCCTTGTCAGAAACATGTCAAAGATATGGTCAAACTGCAGGAAGAACAACTTCGCGGTCCGTGTGTCGATGTAGCACTTCCCCTCAGGAACACGAGCCGCGTATGTCGGATATCCTGGATCCTTCGGGGCTAGTAGGCTTTTCTCAGTCGACAGCACATGGTCGTGCAGTCTCCTGAGATCCCCTGATAGTGCCTCCAGCGGTTTCGGCGGTAGCATCGGCTCGCCCATGAGATGGAACATGGCCGCACCTTTCACGGGTACACGCTCTTCAGAATCCATCGTCTGGCTGCTATGTGCTCTGGCTTGTTTGGAGGCAGCTATCTTCCCCGATCTCTTCCTATCCTTTTTCTTGGGCACACCTTCTAGACCCTTCCTTAACTCCTGCCCTAGTGTTCCCGGGCTAAGCACTGTACGACCCCCGGCTAGTTGAGCCTGTGTTGAGGCGGCATCTTCACGCATGTCATGTGAGGATTTCATGAAGAAAGACTTTTTGCAATCCCTGCTACGACCTTCCTGCCCGGGCAGATAATCCATATCCTCATTAGCATGTTGATAGCCTGATTCATCACATGGTTGACTCATCATATCTAAGTCACACTCGTACGCGTTTGTATAGAGGAAACCCATTTGGTCGACCTCCGTCTCATCATCCATTCTCTGTTCTATAGGACCGATTACATTAGCCAGTACTATTACACCCCCTTCATCACATCTTCCACCGCTCTCATCCGGCGGTACAGGAGCAGGTAATTGCGTAGGCGGGGTGATGGTCTCCGCACATGCTTGTTGATGTGTGGTTATCGGTGTGCTCTCGGCCGGCTCCAGACGAATAAGATTCTTCAGCCATAGCAGCACCCAACCCTTGCAGCTCCCAATCCGCAGCGGGGTCTAGTCGTCCTCTCCCACATGCTGTACTAGAGGAGGCAAATCCTCGTGCCCCGATTTCACACTGGACAAGTTAACCTTGAAGTGCCCAGTAGGGATCGGCTGGTTGTGGAATGTGGGTTGCAAGGGGTTCATTATCATCCCCTTTCCCACATCCACCTTCTGGCCATTGATCAAGTAGAGTATGGTGCACGGGGTTTCTTTGGCCTGCAGACACATGTCTGTGGCGTAAAACATCCAAAAGGCAACGAAAATGGAATATTGTATATATATATATATATGTTGGTGTGACATGTAATTGCCATGAGGGCATCGAGCTCAGCCAAAGACGAAGGCCCAGCTAGCGCGCCAGAGACTAAGCATGGGCTGCTATGAGCGGAGCGACTGCAAGAGGAGGCCCGGTTGCGTGAGCAAGTGATGGTGCGGTGGTGTTTTTGTTCACGGACTTGCTCCCGACGAAACTGGGCAACGTGATATAATGTATCGTCTTGTCTGGATTTTCCTTCGTCCAGTTGATGATAGTTGGAACCAAGTTAGTAGAGAAATCATTTGTGCAGGCAGTTACAACTGCATTGACTGCCTGCTGTAGCAACTCATTTTCTCCTTGGCTGTTTTTTCGCATCCTCAGCTCCTTCTTTCTCGAACGCAAGCTTCACCTTCTCGTGATGTCCTAATGACTAAACTTCTTTTTCTTCTTCTTGGCCTTCGGGCCCTCGTTGTAAAACACCTTCCACATGGCGCCGTCTCCAGCGTCGTGCACACGACCATATTGCGGCCGCTGGCCCAAAGGGAGTCCCTTAAGTTCATTCAAGTCCCGGTTGAGAGGGGTGTCCCACTTGGGCCTCATCGGAGAAGTAGGGATTTCGGCTGCAAGCTGGTGTTGCTTCTCCTGCAGAAGGAGCGTGAACCGTTTTGGAATGTGTAGTTGACTAGATCTGGAGCTAAATGTAAGGTGGTAAAAGAATAATTACCAGTAGTCTAATCAATTTCCTCGTGATCTGGTCCGTGTAAAAAACCTTCTTTTCCTTGTCCCACATGTATCGGGCCCTGATGAAGTCATGCTCCAAGGGGTTGGTGAACATCGCGAAGGGGTCTGGGATACCCGCGGCTTCATGTTCCGCATCCTCCTTATCTCGTATGGGCCTTTTACCGAGGTAGCCATGGCTTCCGAGGCGATGCTTCCCCGTGTTCCTTTGCCGAAGGCTCTTGAATTTCGCAGCCTTAGCCTTGGCTGCCTTGGTAGCGCAAGTGTCCTTGAACTTTTTGAACTCCTCTTCCGTAAGTGTCGCATTTTCCTCCAGAATCTTGGACAGGTGTTCCTCAGCCTCAATAGCTTGTTTCACCCTCCCTTTCCAGGAGGCCAAATCATTGCGTAACATGCCCATGGCGTGATTGTTAATCTTTTTCATCTTCGGATCATCCCATGGTTGTTCTATGTTATCATCCTGGTCGGGGAATTTGAATCTCTTGTGCAACTTCGTCAGGAGCAACTGCATCAAATGTTCTTTACTCCTTAAGTCATCGTCGTTGATGCTTGCACATTCCCGTAGGATGCATCCTACTTGGTTCCCATAGCACTTGCGAGGTTCTTCCGACTCTAATGGCTCAAACTTGCCAGGTGCCATCTTTGTGATAACCAGTCATCCAATCCCTAGTTTGTTAGGTTTTCGTATCCTCTGCTTCTTCCGCTTCTTCTTTTCGGTAGCGGCATCGGCGCCGGTACCTTCCCCACTGGTATCTTCCCCGCCGGTACCTTCCCCGCCGGTCTCGACGCCACCATCGGTCTCGGCGCCGCCATCGGCGCCGGTGCCATCGGTGTCGATGTCGGCGTCAGTACCATCATCGAAGCCAACCTGCAAACCCTGACTTCACAACAATCTCGTCTTAGCAGTCAAATAGTCGAGGTACTCTTGTTCACACTCATAATCCATCTCGTCTGCATCTTGGTCAGAAGGCCCAGTTTCTTCGTTGTTCGACATGTTTCCTATGATTAAGTCTCCTCATTTAATTGTAAAACTATGAAAAAAATGAGAAATGACATAAAAAATAAATCTATCTAGCACAAATCATGCCAAAATTGACGGAAAATTTCGGCATGACCTTTTCTAAAAAATGGACATATCGAGCGCCTAAAATTCACCGGAATGGAAATGAATCAACATTCCAGTGTAACATAGGCCACTCGGATCATTTACCCTGCACATAATCATCATGTCCAAATGACATTTCCAAATTCCAAATGTGACATGTCCAAAACATCACATGTCCAACATCTGCCCTAACTAAATATATAACCTAATTAACCATCTGCCCTAACTAAAACCTAAGTAAATTAACCAAAAAAAACTAGCTACCAGAGAGAGGAGGAGCGGTGGGGGGCTTACAGAGGGTGCAGGCCCAACGACAGCCGAGGTTGGGAGGGGTCGGGGTCGAGTGC
>NC_041384.1:716449627-716481099 GCF_002162155.2 Triticum dicoccoides
GTCGGGGTCGGTCGGGGTCGGGGTCAGGGTCGGTCAGGGTCGATCGGGGCCGGGGTCGGGGTCGGGGTCAGGGGCCGGGGCCAGCGCCGGGGTCGGTCGGGGGCGAGCGCAGAGCACGACAGGGAGGCGAGCGTGGGGATTTGGGGAAAAGAGGCGGGATGAAGGGAGGAGCGGGGATTTTGGGGGTTAAGTGGGCATAGCAGTAGCGCGTTTAGGTAAAACGCGTTATAGCTACTTCAGGTAGCTATAGCGCTTTCGTGTAGTAACCGCTACTGCTATCTTGACTAGCTGTAGCTCTTTTCTCACAAAAGTGTTGCTACTATAACCCGTACCTATATATAACAGTTTTCCTGTTTGTTTCCTCTATTTTCTTTTCCTTTATTTTCTCTCATTTTTCTTTTTTTTTCTAAGAGCAGTGAACCAAGGGAGGCGATATATATTGCATCATTTGACGGTTAAATATGTATACAAAATAGGAACATATATATATTACATCATTCGACCCATGCATAATAATGGCTAAGTGTGTATACAAAATAGGAACATATATATTACATCATTTGACCGATAACATACGGTTCCTCGGCGTTGGCGTTTTCATTTTTGAGTCAGCTTCTTTCCCTTCTTATTCGTTGAAGAATAATTGAGCCCCTCATTGTGACTTTGCCTTTTCCATGGAGTACGATTTTTCTTAGGTAATGTAGTATTGATTCTTCTTTTGACGTATACTTCATCATCGTTGTCATCTTCCCTCATTGGATTGCCGTACTGATCGTAGTCTTCCTCGTTGGCGACTCCATCCATTCCAATGATGTTCCTTTTGCCTCTCCCGACGACAACACGGCTGGGATTGCGCGGGTCGGTTATGAAGAAGCATTGTGTCACATGCTTAGCGTGTACCCATGGCTCGTTTTTTGCGATAGCGTTCATGGTAGCGCTCTTGGCATCGTGTATAGTCATGGTAGTGAAATTCCGGTTTTCTCTTTCGACATTCTTAGCCCATCTGACATGGAACATCGTCGTGTTGTGCAGTCCAGAGTAGTCAAGCTGCCAGATCTCCTCGACCCTTCCGTAAAATCTTTCAGTTGCGTCGTTGTCGCTGCCGGTCATGCATTCCATCGTCACCCCTGAGTTCTGATCATCATTGTCCATATCGTTGGCCTCCATGTAGAACGTGTATCCGTTGATATCGTATGCCTGATAGGTTACGAGGTTGGGCGAGGGGCCATGTGCTAAGGCGTATATGAGCAATCCGTCCTTAGACCCTCCTTCGGGGGGATTAGCAATAATATGCTCTTTGAACCAATGCAGGAAAGTGGAGTTGTGCTCTCTAGTAACTACGGCGTCCGTCCTACATACCCCCCGGTCACGATACTTCTTTGCGATAACTTCTTTCTGCAGTGCCACGAAAGGATCTACCTCGTCTAGGTGTTGTAGAACTACCAAGTTTGCTCAGTCAAAGTCGCTGCGTCGATCTCAGTATGCCATGTGCAGTTAACTGCGACCGTTGGAGTGACCTTCTCCTTCGAGCCTCCCATCGTGCTTGTTAACGGGCAAACCAACACTAACACCGGGTGGCAGGTCTATTCCATATAGAAAATTCTCGCATAAAGAGATGCACTCTTGTGCCAGATAGCCCTGGACGATGCTTCCATCCAGACGGGACATGTTACGAACAAATCCTTTGATGATCCCATTCATCCTCTCAAATGGCATCATGTTGTGCAGAAATGACGGCCCCAGGTCTATTATGTCGTCCACAATATGGACACACAGATACACCATCACGTCAAAGAACGCGGGCGAGAAGTACATCTCAAGCTCATTCAGTATCACAACGATCTCTTCCTGTAGCCTTAGGAGCTGCTTCAGACTGATCGACTTTTGAGAGATGATGTCGAAAAAGTTGCAGAGACCAATAAGCGTGTCACGGACGTGCTTGTCCATTATCCCTCTAAGGGCAACAGGTAGTATCTGCGTCATCATCATATGACAGTCATGGGACTTCATCCCGCTAAACCTTTTCTTGTCCGTGTCTAGATATCTGCTTATCTTGCCACAGTAACCGGAACTAACTTTGACTTTGGTAAGGCACTTAAAGAATTGACCGATCTCAGTCTGACTTAAGGTGAAGCAAGCAGGGGGGAAATAATCCTCTTTCTTTATTTTCTTTCCCTTCTTCTCACGTGACTCTGTCTCCGTCTCTGTCTCGTCTGACTTTTTACGGGGCGGCATGTGTAGATCTTCCCTTATTTTCAAATCTTGCATGTCTTTTCTTGCCTTCGGCCCATCCTTGGTCTTATTCGGCATGTTCATCAATGTCGCGAGCAACCTGCCAAGGACATTCTTACAGATATGCATTTGATCAAGGCAGTGAGGTGTATCGAGTTTGTGCCAGTACTCCAAGTCCCAGAACATAGACCTCGTCTTCCATACCTTCGGCAGCGGCTCCGGCGCCTTTTTCATCGTCTTTCCTGGCGCGGGGCACTCCTTCCAGTTTTTAAACAGATCATCGATTTCGGCACCGCTCCGCTTACGTGGAGGTCCTCGATGCTCAACGTGACCATTGAATAGATCTCCACGGTTTCTCCACACATCGTCCGGTTCGAGCCATCTTTGATGCCCCATGTACACGATTTTCCCAGACCGCCATCTTTCCTTGACGTTAGCTGCTAAGACATCGTATCATCCATGCACCACGTGCATCCGCAATATCCATGGCACACCTGGCCTGCGACATATCTGTAACCGAGATAGTCGTGCACCGTCACGATCAGCACGGCTCTCATGTAGAAATACTCGCCTTTGCTGGCGTCCCATGTCTTGGTTGGTGTTTTCCATAATGTGTCTAACTCCTCTTGATGTAGCCCCAGTGTCACATCCCTAGTTCTGGTATGACCTAGACCAGCTAGTCAGTTGTGCATCATGTTTAAATTCCATTTAAATTTGAAATGGGGATTTGTGAAACCCTCAGAAATCATTTCTGGAAATGACCCAGATAAAAATTGTTTCAATTTGGCCCAAGAAAATGTTCCTGATTTTCTCTAAAAATATTGGCCACAGGTAAAATCCCAACCAATATTTTTGGGAGCTCAGAAGTATTTATTTTTGGCCATTTGAGTTAATCCAGTAATTATTTGCGTTGGGGAAATATTTTATTATATATGAAATATTGTCCAATAATTATGATTTTTACTGTGGGGCTTTGGAATAATCCAATTAAGTTCCTACATTAATTTTCAGAAGAAAATAAATTGATTGGTATTATTACTAAATCAGAACAAATGTCAGATAAATAGAAAACAGAACAAAAATAGAAAAAAAAAACCTTACATGAGCTTCTTACCTGGCGCCTCTGGCCGGCCCATTTCTGTTCTGGCCCAGCCCACCAGGGGCATGGCCGTCTTCCTCCTCTTGCCAGTAGGCAGAGGGGAAGTTGTGCCCGACGCTGTGCGTGCCGGCACGTAGCTGCCTGCCTGGCGTCCTCCTCGTCGCCCTGGAATGCCCGAACATTGCCACGCGCCGCCCCGTACCCCTCTAACTCTCCCCAGTCCTCTCCTCTCCTCTCCCTCGCTCTCTCTCTCATGGCCGAGCGCCACCGCCGCCACCGGCCACTTCTGTCGCGCCCACAGCCACGGCCTGGCCTCCCCGACGCGCTCCACAGCTCCTTCGCGATCCCCTCTCCCTCCTCGTCGAGCCACGCACCTCCGGACGGCCTCCATCATCGCCAGTGTCGTCTTCTTCATCGCCGGCCGCCGCAGATCTCCACCGCGGTCGCCGTCCGGCTGTCCCCGAGCTCGCCGTCGACGCCATCGAGTCCGCCGTGAGCCCCTGCATCGATTCCCCCTTCTCCCCTGCCTCCCTGTGCTCTGTAGCCCGCAGCCGCTTGAGCCCGAGCTCCAGCCGCCGCCGCGAGCTCCGCTCCATCGAGCTCCGGCGCCCCCGCAGCCTCCCACCTGCTCTGCTGGATGCGGACGACGACGGGCTACGCCCCGGTGGTCTCCGCGCGTCCATCCGCCGCTCGTAGCGCAAGTCCAGAGAGTTGCTGCCGCGGTATTGGTCGCCGCCGACCAAACTCCGGCGGGCTGATGTGGCTTGTAGTTAGGCGTTAATTACCCCCCTCTGTGACATTGACAATGGGTCCAGCGCCACTAATCCTTTTAATTAGATTTGTAGTTAGTATTAACTAACCCTCTGTTAATTAACCATGACACTGACGTGTGGCCCCCGTGCGTCGTGTTTGACCTGGTCAGCGCCGTTGACCACTGATGCAGTGCTGACGTCATGCTGATGTAGTTATTCTTTTTCTGGAATTATTTTTAAACAGGAAATTCCAGAAAATGTTCAAAACTTCAAAAATTCATAGAAATTCAACGTAGCTCAGATTGAAATAATTTATATATGAAAAATTATCAGAAAAATTCAATCTATCCATCTGTACCATTTTCATGCATGACAAACCAACCTATACATGCTGTATATGTGAAAACACACTTATGGCATATTTAAGAGCTTATTTTGGAGTTGCATTTGAATCTTTAGTTCAAATGGACTTTAACCATTTGAATACTAGTTGCATTAGCTCAAACAGCATCACATCTTCATGCCATGTTCATGCATCATATTGTTGCATATGCTTGTGTATTGATTGTTGGCACCGTTCCTTCTCGATAGGTCCTGCTTCGGAAGTGTTCGAGAGTACCTATCAGTGAAGCAGTGCCCCCCCTGTTGTTCTACCAGGCAAGCAAACCCCCCTTGTTCATTCTAATACAGTCCCACTCTGTCGCTCCTGCTCTCATTTATTGCATTAGGACAACAATGATTCAACTGCTATTTTCTGCTGCGGTAGATGAACCCATTCCTCTTCATGACCTGTCATTGCCACAGTAAATAGTTAAAACCCACTAGCATGTGTAGGAATTGATTGAGCCATGTTGTGTTCCTACCATGCCCTGCCTGCTATTGCTTAGAGTATGTCAGGTCTGATTCATCGGGAATGAATTGGAGTGTTATGATATGTTCTGGTGCTGAGAGTTAAGCGTGTGAACACGATTTGGTAAAGGTAGCGGTGAGAGGCCATGTAGGAGTACATGGTAGGTTGTCTCATTGGGACCGTCCTTAAGAACTGAGTTCTGTGTAAGTTGTCCAATGACTAGCTACTACCACACATTGGGCTCCGGGCGCTCCAAGCTCTCTTGACTTATTAACCGCCTTGAGCTCTATCCAGGAGTTGCAAATAGTTTATGGTGTTTGTAGGTAGTGCTATTTTTCTACCGAGTGGCACCCGGCAGGGTGGACTTGGGATAGACTAGGCACACGTGGCTTGGTGTACCGAGTGGCACCCGGATGGTGGGCTCGGGAACCCTGTACACATCGTTTAGGGCCGTGAGCGACACCCCGGCCGGATCTCCTTGCGGATGGAACCCAAATAGGTGATAAACCTGGACTAGAGTCTTGCGTGGTTAGTCAGGTCGTGGCCGACACCCTCGCCAGGCTTCCGCTTGAAGGTTGCCGAGATACATGACGTGTACATGGTGATAAGTGGTGAGAGCGTGTGTGATGAAGTACACCCCTGCAGGGTTATCATGATCTATTCGAATAGCCGTGTCCTCGGTTATGGACTTCTTGGATGCTTACGTGGTACATAGACAACTTAAAGTGGATACTCTAAAATGCTCAAGACAAGTGTGAGTGCTATGGATGGCCTTCTCGTAGGAGAGACGGAGATGAATCCATAGTAGTGTATTGATGTGGTGATTAGTGGACTCGTGTTCGCTGCCTCACCTCAAAGAAGTTTCTCATTGTCGTAGAACAGGATAGCCACTGAGTCAAAGCTGGCTTGCTGCAACTAAACCCCACATTACCTTCTTGATACAAATGCATGTATGATAAGATCTGATGTAAGTCTTGCTGAGTACCTTTGTACTCACGTTTGCTTTATTTATGTTTTGCAGGTGAGACATCTGTCTCACTAGTAGTACCGCTTGGACTTCGACGAGTAGCTTGTTACCACAGCTACGATCTTGGTCCCTTGGGAGGGACTTGTGGATAGTCAGGCTTCTCGGCCTTTTTCTTTTGTAGATGTCTGTACCCAGACATGTAATGCTTCCGTTGCTTGTATGCTTTGAATGTTGGGTCATGTGACCCCTGTTTGTATTTATTGCTATGTGGCTCATTTGGGCCTTTATCTATATGAGTTTGCGTTATGTTGTGATGCAATGTTGTACAACACATACTAGCATGTTATGCGTACGTGTAACATGTATTGCTATGTGTGGGATCCGACAATCTAGCTGTTTACCCTTGGCAGCCTATCATATGGGGAAATGTAGTCTAGTGCTTTCTGAGCGATAGTAGTCCGCTACAGCCCGGTTCACCGGAGTCCTGTTAGCCTAGCACTACTGCTCGGAACACTTGACTGGACGGCATGTGTTTCACTTCGTTCCTGTGTCTGTCCCTTCGGGGAAATGTCACGCGGTGACATCCGGATCCCTGCCAAGCCTGCTATAGCCCGGGTTACCGGAGTCCTGTTAGCCCAGTGCTACAGCCCGGATTCACACGTTAATGACCGACATGCTCGATGTGGTTCATGTATGTCTGTCCTCATGGGTTAGTGCCGCTTTGGTTTCACGACTAGCCATGTCGGCCCGGGTTCTTTGTCATATGGATGCTAGCGACACTATCATATACGTGAGCCAAAAGGCGCAAACGGTCCCGGGCCAGGTAAGGTGGCACCCGTGGGAATACCGTGCGTGAGGCCGCAAAGTGATATGATGTGTTACATGCTAGATCGGTGTGACTTAGGATCGGGGTCTTGACAGCTTTGGTATCAGAGCCTGACTGCTTGTAGGATTGCCAAGCCAACCTGGTCGAAGTTGAGTCTAGGAATTCTTTAGCTATATAGGGGAATTGATTGTGGAAGGGAACGTAAGGCTCTTTTTACTCCTTATGCCTCATGCCTTCTGATCTGAGTCATCCTATCTTTCCTACGGGGTTAAGGAACTAGGCTTTCTCTTCCGTCTATCAGGATCACGTGTTACTACTCCGTAGTCTCTAAGGTTTGGTTGATCTGAGTCATATCCCAGTTCAAGTATCTCCGGTGTAGCGTGTTGAGTAATATCTCAGAACCTTGAGTGATGACGTTGAGTATGGTGCTACCCCTTCATTTGCAGGATGTTTCATTTTGAGCATTTTACTGCCGTTATGCTGCCGGATTTGTCCTAGGAGTTCAAGAGATAGTATTTTTCTCGTACTATAATCTACATCCTTATGATGATGCTGAATCCATCCTCGTTCCCTTGGTTGGTTCTTCAGGATGTTGCCGGTTAACCGAAGTTCTGTTGCTCGTATCCAGATCCACGGAGATGGTAGGGATGAGGATCCTCCCGACCAGTCTTCATTGGCAGAGTTCATGTTAGAGGTTGAGAAGAACAAGCGAGAGCCTAACCGCTTGTTAGCACGTATTGAGGAGAACACCTCCCATCAGCACAAAGAGTCAACGTCCATCTATGATTTCATTGGTCTGAAACCACCTACCTTCCATCATTCCATTGAACCACTCGATGCAGATGACTGGCTCCGTAGTATCACACACAAGATGCATTCTGCGAACGTAGCTGAAAGTGACAAGGTCACCTATGCTACATATCACCTGGAAGGTCCTGCTAGTATTTGGTGGCAGAACTATGAGGCTATGCTTCCAGCTGGCCAGAAAACCACCTGGAGAGATTTCACTGAGGCTTTTCGCGAGCATCACATTCCTCAGGCTCTCATTGATCGCAAGAGAGAAGAGTTTTGTAGTTTCACCCAGGGTAAGATGGCTATTGATGCTTACAGTAGAGAGTTCGAGAACCTCGCCCGCTATGCTACAGAAGAAGTGTCCACGGACACCAAGAAGCAGGCTAGGTTTCGGAAGGGTCTCAACCCTAAGTTGCGTCGTGATCTCCACTTGCACCATTGCAATACATTCCAGGCTCTTGTGAACAAGGCCATTAATGCGGAGACAGCTCAGCTCACTTACGAGGAGTCTCGTAAGCACACCCGTGATTTGGTTTCTTCCTCCGGTTCTACTTCGCAGAAGCGCCGGATTTGTGTTCCGAACTCTGCTCTTCCACCCGGATATTCATCGAGGCCATCTTATGTGGCGCCTCACCCAATTCAACTATATGCTCCACCCAGACATATTGGTAGACCGCTTGTCAATGCGGGTCCACGTCCTACTTCAGGGACTTGTTTCACATGCGGAGAGCCAGGACACTATGCACGTGACTGCTCTCAAACCAACTATGCTCCACCCCAGCCTGAGAAGCCTGTTGGTCGTGGTAAGCCATCACGCAAGATGATTAGTGTCAAGTCAGCTCCCACTGAACGTGGATGTGTGCATCACGTCTCAGCTAAAGACACTCATGATGATCCGGATGTCGTTCTTGGTACCCTCCTTGTCAATTGCCATCCAGCTTCGGTTCTGTTCGATACCGGAGCATCTCACTCCTTCATCTCTGAAGGCTATGCTCGTTTGCACGACATGTCATTTTGTGATATGCCAATTACAGTTGAAATCCAAACTCCAGGGTCTAGATGGCAAACTACCAGAATAAGCCATGGTAATGAAATCCTTGTTGACAGACTTGTATTCCTTGCATCACTTATAGCCCTCAAGTCTACAGATATTAACATCATCTTGGGTATGGACTGGATGAAAGCTCATCATGCCAAGATTGATTGTTACACAAGGTGTGTTCAGCTTCCAAACCCATCTGGCAAGATAGTCACCGTCTCCACTAGAGTTGCAAAGCGTCAACTCTATTCTCTTAATGCCAACCCTCTTCCAGACCTTGAAGATATCCCGGTAGTCTATGACTTTCCGGATGTCTTTCCAGAGGAACTGCCAGGTATTCCACCTGACAGAGATGTAGAATTTGTCATAGATCTTATCCCAGGAACCGCTCCAATCTCTAGGAGACCTTACAAGATGGCACCCCTAGAACTAGCTGAGCTTAAGAAACAACTCGATGAATCCTTGCAAAAGGGTTTTATCCGTCCTAGTTCTTCTCCCTGGGCTTGCCCCGTTCTCTTCGTCAAGAAGAAGGATGGTACGGACCGGATGGTTGTAGATTATCGTCCCGTTAATTTGGTCACGATAAAGAACAAGTATCCGCTCCCCAGGATCAACGACTTGTATGATCAGCTCGCTGGATGCTTAGGATTTTCCAAGATGGATTTGAGGTTAGGCTACCACCAAATCAAGATCAAAAATGGGGACATTTCTAAGACGGCTTTCGTCACTCGTTATGGCCAGTATGAGTATACCGTCATGTCCTTTGGTCTAACCAACGCTCCAGCTACATTCTCCCGCTTGATGAACTCGATCTTCATGGAGTACTTAGATAAGTGCATCGTGGTTTACCTCGATGATATCCTTATTTACTCGAAGAACGAGGAAGAGCATGCCGAACATCTTAGACTTGTGCTAGAAAAACTCAGAGAGCATCGCCTTTATGCCAAGTTCTCCAAGTGCGAATTTTGGTTGCCAGAACTGACCTATCTCGGCCACGTAATCTCTGGTAAGGGCATTGCTATCAATCCCGAAAGAGTTTAGGCTGTTCTTGATTGGACTCCGCCTGAAACAGTTAAGCAAGTTAGGAGTTTCCTTGGTCTAGGCAGTTATTGTCGCCGATTCGTTGAGAACTTCTCCAAAGTGGCCAAACCTCTCACGGAACTTCTCAAGAAAGATAAAAAGTTTGAGTGGTCCCCACAGTGTGAGCACAGTTTTTAGGAACTAAAAAGATGCCTGACTTCTGCTCCCATACTTGTGCCACCGGATTTCACTAAGGACTTTGTTATCTATTGTGATGCCTCACGACAGGGACTAGGTTGCATTCTTATGCAAGATCGCCATGTGATTGCCTATGCATCTCGATAGTTGCATCCACATGAGGAGAATTATCCTACACATGATCTAGAGCTTGCAGCCGTAGTCTATGCACTTAAGACCTGGCGACATTACCTTCTTGGTAAACGTTGCGAGATTTACACCGATCACCAGAGTCTCAAATATATCTTCACCCAACCAGATTTGAACCTTAGGCAAAGACGTTGGCTGGAGTTGATCTCAGATTACGACTTAGGGATTACCTACACCCCAGGCAAGGGGAATGTCATGGCTGATGCGCTAAGTCATAAGTCCTATTGCAACAATCTCGTGTTGCAGCAGGGCCAACCACTTCTCCATGAGGAATTATGCAAACTTAACCTTCACATTGTTCCTCACGGATTCTATTCTACCTTGGTGGCGAAACCTACTCTTGTGGATCAAATCACCTCTGCTCAGAAGCAGGATACGGGAATTTCCCGGATCAAGAGAAACATTAACAAGGGAGTTGGTGGCAGTTTCTCTATAGATGATCGTGGTGTTGTTTTCTTTGAGAGTCGCTTGGTGGTTCCCAAGAATCAACATCTTCGACAATTAATCCTTAAGGAGGCGCATGAATCTCCTCTCACGATTCATCCCGGTAGTACTAAGATGTATCAGGACCTACGCCAGAGGTTCTGGTGGACTAGGATGAAGAGAGAAATTGCTCAGTTTATTGCTAACTGTGATGTTTGTCGTCGCGTTAAGGAAAAGCATCAAAGGCCTGCTGGCACCCTTCAACCTTTAGCTATTCCTGAGTGGAAATGGGATAAAGTTGGTATGGACTTCATCACCGGTTTTCCCAGGACCAAGAAAGGGAATAACACTATCTTCGTAGTCATTGATCATCTTTCCAAAGTGGCTCACTTCCTACCTGTTCAAGAGAGTATCACTGCTAGTCAGCTCGCTGACTTATATATTTCTCGAATAGTGTCACTTCATGGTGTTCCACTAGAAATCAATTCAGACCGTGGTAGTCTTTTCACTTCTCATTTCTGAGAGAGTTTCCAAACTGCCATGGGCACCCATGTTTCTTTCAGTACCGCTTTCCACCATCAATCAAGTGGTTAGGTGGAAAGGGTCAACCAGATTCTTGAAGACATGCTTAGAGCTTGTGTTATCTCATTCGGTATGGATTGGGAGAAGTGTCTTCCCTTCGCCGAGTTTTCTTATAACAATAGCTATCAATCCAGCCTCAAGAAAGCTCCTTTTGAGGTTCTATATGGACGAAGATGTCGAACACCTTTGAAATGGTCAGAAACCGGTGAAAGACAATTCTTTGGACCGGATATGATCCAGGAGGCAGAAGAGCAAGTTCGCATCATTCATGAGAATTTGAAAACAGCCCAATCCCGTCAAAAGAGCCAGTATGACCGTAGTCATAAGGAAGTGGCTTATGAAATTGGCGACAAAGCTTACCTTCGGGTTACCCCTTTGAAGGGTACCCATCGATTCGGTATCAAGGGCAAGTTGGCTCCTCGTTACATTGGTCCCTTTCTCATTCTCGCTAAACGAGGAGAGGTTGCCTACCAGTTGGAACTACCACTACATCTTTCTCGAGTTCATGATGTCTTCCACGTCTCTCAACTCAGGCGTTGCTTCTCGGATCCCATCCGCAGAGTGGACCACGAAACACTTGATCTCCAAGATAACCTCACATATCGAGAGTACATTATATGCATCCTTGATCAAGCAGAGCGTGTCACCCGACGTCATAACATCAAGTTTCTCAAGGTTCAGTGGTCTCATCATTCCGAGAGAGAAGCTACTTGGAAGCGTGAAGATCATCTTCGACTTGAGTACCCCACTTTCCTTCCGCGGACTCCTGAATCTCGGGACGAGATTCTTCTGAGTGGGGGCGAGTTGTCACATCCCTAGTTCTGGTATGACCTAGACCAGCTAGTCAGTTGTGCATCATGTTTAAATTCCATTTAAATTTGAAATGGGGATTTGTGAAACCCTCAGAAATCATTTCTGGAAATGACCCAGATAAAAATTGTTTCAATTTGGCCCAAGAAAATGTTCCTGATTTTCTCTAAAAATATTGGCCACAGGTAAAATCCCAACCAATATTTTTGGGAGCTCAGAAGTATTTATTTTTGGCCATTTGAGTTAATCCAGTAATTATTTGCGTTGGGGAAATATTTTATTATATATGAAATATTGTCCAATAATTCTGATTTTTACTGTGGGGCTTTGGAATAATCCAATTAAGTTCCTACATTAATTTTCAGAAGAAAATAAATTGATTGGTATTATTACTAAATCAGAACAAATGTCAGATAAATAGAAAACAGAACAAAAATAGAAAAAAAAACCTTACCTGGGCTTCTTACCTGGCGCCTCTGGCCGGCCCATCTCTGTTCTGGCCCAGCCCACCAGGGGCATGGCCGTCTTCCTCCTCTTGCCAGTAGGCAGAGGGGAAGCTGTGCCCGACGCCGTGCGCGGGGGCACGCAGCTGCCTGCCTGGCGTCCTCCTCGTCGCCCTGGAACGCCCGGACATTGCCACGCGCCGCCCCGTACCCCTCTCACTCTCCCCAGTCCTCTCCTCTCCTCTCCCTCGCTCTCTCTCTCACGGCCGAGCGCCACCGCCGCCACCGGCCACTTCTGTCGCGCCCACAGCCACGGCCTGGCCTCCCCGACGCGCTCCACAGCTCCTTCGCGATCCCCTCTCCCTCCTCGTCGAGCCACGCACCTCCGGACGGCCTCCATCGTCACCACCGTCGTCTTCTTCATCGCCGGCCGCCGCAGATCTCCACCGCCCGCACGTCGTCGTCCGGCTGTCCCCGAGCTCGCCGTCAACGCCATCGAGTCCGCCGTGAGCCCCTGCATCGATTCCCCCTTCTCCCATGCCTCCCCGTGCTCTGTAGCCCGCAGCCGCTTGAGCCCGAGCTCTAGCCACCACCGCGAGCTCCGCTCCGGCGAGCTCCGGCGCCCCCGCAGCCTCCCACCTGCTCTGCTGGATGCGGACGACGACGAGCTACGCCCCGGTGGTCTCCGCGCGTCCATCTGCCGCTCGTAGCGCAAGTCCGGCGAGTTGCCGCCGCGGTATTGGTCGCCGCTGGCCAAACTCCAGCAGGCTGACGTGGCTTGTAGTTAGGCATTAATTACCCCCCCTCTGTGACACTGACAATGGGTCCAGCGCCACTAATCCTTTTAATTAGATTTGTAGTTAGTATTAACTAACCCTCTGTTAATTAACCATGACACTAACCTGTGGCCCCCGCACGTCAGGTTTGACCTGGTCAGCACTGTTGACCGCTGATGCAGTGCTGACGTCATGCTGACGCAGTTATCCTTTTTCTGGAATTATTTTTAAACAGGAAATTCCAGAAAATGTTCAAAACTTCAAAAATTCATAAAAATTCAACCGTAGCTCAGATTGAAATAATTTATATATGAAAAATTATTAGAAAAATTCAATCTATCCATTTGTACCATTTTCGTGCATGACAAAACAACCTATACATGCTGTATATGTGAAAACACACTTATGGCATATTTAAGAGCTTATTTTGGAGTTGCATTTGAATCTTTAGTTCAAATGGACTTTAACCATTTGAATACTAGTTGCATTAGCTCAAACAGCATCACATCTTCATACCATGTTCATGCATCATATTGTTTCATATGCTTGTGTATTGATTGTTGGCACCGTTCCTTCTCGATAGGTCCTGCTCCGGAAGTGTTCGAGAGTACCTATCAGTGAAGCAGTGCCCCCCCTGTTGTTCTACCAGGCAAGCAAACCCCCCTTGTTCATTCCGATACAGTCCCGCTCTCTCGCTCCTGCTCTCATTTATTGCATTAGGACAACAACGATTCAACTGCTATTTTCTGCTGCGGTAGTTGAACCCATTCCTCTGCATGACCTGTCATTGCCACAGTAAATAGTTAAAACCCACTAGCATGTGTAGGAATTGATTGAGCCATGTTGTGTTCCTACCATGCCCTGCCTACTATTGCTTAGAGTGTGTCAGGTCTGATTCATCGGGAATGAATTGGAGTGTTATGATATGTTCTGGTGCTGAGAGTTAAGCGTGTGAAACGATTTGGTAAAGGTAGCGGTGAGAGGCCATGTAGGAGTACATGGTGGGTTGTCTCATTGGGACCGTCCTTAAGAACTGAGTTCTGTGTAAGTTGTCCAATGACTAGCTACTACCACACATTGGGCTCCGGGCGCTCCAAGCTCTCTCGACTTATTAACCGCCTTGAGCTCTGTCCAGGAGTTGCAAATAGTTTCTGGTGTTTGTAGGTAGTGCTATTTTTCTACCGAGTGGCACCCGGCAGGGTGGACTTGGGACAGACTAGGCACACGTGGCCCTGTGTACCGAGTGGCACCCGGATGGTGGGCTCGGGAACCCTGTACACATCGTTTGGGGCTGTGAGCGATACCCCGGCCGGATCTCCTTGCGGATGGAACCCAAATAGGTGATAAACCTGGACTAGAGTCTTGTGTGGTTAGTCAGGTCGTGGCCGACACCCTCGCCAGGCTTCCGCTTGAAGGTTGCCGAGATACATGACGTGTACATGGTGATAAGTGGTGAGAGCGTGTGTGATGAAGTACACCCCTGCAGGGTTATCATGATCTATTCGAATAGCCGTGTCCTCGGTTATGGACTTCTTGGATGCTTACGTGGTACATAGACAACTTAAAGTGGATACTCTAAAATGCTCAAGACAAGTGTGAGTGCTATGGATGGCCTTCTCGTAGGAGAGACGGGGATGAATCCATAGTAGTGTATTGATGTGGTGATTAGTGGACTCGTGTGCGCTGCCTCACCTCAAAGAAGTTTCCCATTGTCGTAGAACAGGATAGCCACTGAGTCAAAGCTGTCTTGATGCAACTAAACCCCACATTACCTTCTTGATACAAATGCATGTATGATAAGATCTGATGTAAGTCTTGTTGAGTACCTTTGTACTCACGTTTGCTTTATTTATGTTTTGGAGGTGAGACATTTGTCTCACTAGTAGTACCGCTTGGACTTCGACGAGTAGCTTGTTACCTCAGCTACGATCTTGGTCCCTTGGGAGGGACTTGTGGATAGTTAGGCTCCTCGGCCTTTTTCTTTTGTAGATGTCTGTACCCAGACATGTAATGCTTCTGTTGCTTGTATGCTTTGAATGTTGGGTCATGTGACCCCTGTTTGTATTTATTGCTGTGTGGCTCTTTTGGGCCTTTATCTATATGAGTTTGCGTTATGTTGTGATGCCATGTTGTACAACACATACTTGCATGTTATGCGTACGTGTAACATGTATTGCTATGTGTGGGATCCAACAATCTAGCTGTTTACCCTTGGCAGCCTATCATATGGGGAAATGTAGTCTAGTGCTTTCTGAGCGATAGTAGTCCGCTACAGCTCGGTTCACCGGAGTCCTGCTAGCCTAGCACTACTGCTCGAAACACTTGACTGGCCGGCATGTGTTTCACTTCGTTCCTGTGTCTGTCCCTTCGGGGAAACGTCACGCAGTGACATCCGGATCCCTGCCAAGCCTGCTACAGCCCGGGTTACCGGAGTCCTGTTAGCCTAGTGCTACAGCCCGGATTCACACGTTGATGACCGACATGCTCGATGTGGTTCATGTATGCCTGTCCTCATGGGTTAGTGCCGCTTTGGTTTCACGACTAGCCATGTCGGCTCGGGTTCTTCGTCATATGGATGCTAGCGACACTATCATATACGTGAGCCAAAAGGCGCAAACGGTCCCGGGCCAGGTAAGGTGGCACCCGTGGGAATACCGTGCGTGAGGCCGCAAAGTGATATGATGTGTTACATGCTAGATCGGTGTGACTTATGATCGGGGTCCCGACACCCAGATACAAATTAATATTATTTCCTGGTTGTTTCGGCCCTTGAATAAGCATGCTCATGTGAATGTACTTTTACTTCTTGCACAACCAGGGGGGAGGTTGTACATCCATACAAACACGGGCCATGTGCTATGGTTGCTGTTCTGGTTGCCAAACGGATTCATGGCATCGGTACA
Organism: Triticum dicoccoides; assembly: GCF_002162155.2. NCBI lineage: Eukaryota > Viridiplantae > Streptophyta > Magnoliopsida > Poales > Poaceae > Triticum > Triticum dicoccoides. Next base: position 716,465,529 of record NC_041384.1, read on the forward strand.
CGCGCCGAGCATGATGTTCCTTGCATCACATTCAAAATACCGATAGAAGCTGTTCAACGCTCTCCACTGGCTTCCATCCTTGACGTGTCTCAACTTCGGATCATCTCCATCATCGGGCTTCTTCCTCTCCGCGTGCCAGCGCATTAGCTTTGCTTCCTTGGGATCTACGAAATACCGTTGGAGACGGGGAGTGATCGGTAGGTACCATACAACTTTCTGGGGTCATTTCTTCCCGGCCTTCTTGTATCGAGAAGCATTGCACATCGGACAGCTTGTTTTTTCTGCGTGCTCCTTCCGATAAATTATGCAATCGTTGATGCATGCATGGTATCTAACGTGTGGCAGATCAAGAGGGCACACGATCTTCTTGGCCTCATCAACACTAGTAGGACATAGATTCCCCGCGGGAAGAACATCCTTTAGGTACTTGAGATGCTCATCGAGGCTAGTGTCGGTCCATTTGTTTTTAGCCTTCGTCTTCAGGAGTTGGAGCTTTAAACTCAAGTGGGTCACCTCAGGATTGCAACCATCATACAATGGAGTGTTCGAGTCTTCCACCAGTTGCTCCAGCTTAGCCTCCTCTCTAGAAGCAGCTCTCTTAGTACTCGTCTCCTTGCGAAGCAGTGCTTGAACATGAGGGCCCTGCGCGATTGAACTTAGTACCGACGAACTCTGCTGCATGGAGTCCATGTCGTTCTCTCCGCCGCCATGTCCGGCCCCTTCTCCTCCGCCATGTCGGCCCCTTCCCTGCCGCCATGTCCGGCCTCTTCCCCGCCGCCATTATCGATCATCTCTTTGTCTTGCCCCGTGTCGTCATTGCTTGCCCCGTCGGCGTCCTCAACATCGTCATCCTCATCTTCAATTATCCATCGAGTATAGCCATCCATGAAACCAGTCATGAGCAGGTGTGCTTCGACACGACCATCGTCATAGGGGTCGAACCAAACCATCTTTGATGTCCTGCACCGCCGACCGCAACCACCTGCCCACCATCGTTCCACTGACCATCATGAACGTCTGCACGGTAATAATAAACAAATTGATTATAAAAATGCGTGCATGCATCAAAGTCATACAAAAATTCGGCATGACCTTCCCTAAAAATAGGACATATATAGATCTAGAGTTTGCCCGGCATTCGTCGAAACGGAAATAAATCGACATTTCGGCATAACATAGGCAACTCAAAAGCACAATTTGGCGTCAACTCATGCCACACACATAATTTCCATCATATTGCCCAATTATCTTATCACACACACATACACATATTTCCATTTTGCAAAAGCATGAAATTTTAATCACCTCTATCTCGGGATCGAGCACACGGTAGAGATGATGATGTAGGGAGATCAAAAGTGCACAAAGCTCTTCTTGACAAAGATAGATCTAGTTAGGGGGCAAATAGGTCACTTGACTAAATGCTACATCTACCTGGCTAGCTAATTTGGAAGGAGACAACTTCAACTAGTGGAGGGGGAGGAAAAAGAGAAAGGAGATGCATTAATGGAGGTGGTTTAGTTAGCTAGGAGTAATGAAGAGAGAGAAAGATAGGTAGAAGAGGGAGAGTAATGGGGGGAGAAGTATTGAGGAAGAAGAAGAGTGGGAGAGGGAGGATAGGAGGTAGGGGAAAGGGAGGATGGAGGAGGGGAGGATGGCTGGGTGGAAAAAGGTGGTGGGGTCCTGCGACTTAGCATTAGCGCGGGAGGAAAAACACACTACTGCTTAGAGCGTAGCAGCAGCGCCCTTTCGTCACACGCGCTACTGCTAAACGGGCCAACCGTGTGGACAATTTCAAAATTAGCAGCAGCGACGTGACTATAACGCGCGCTACTACTATTGCATTGGCAATAGCACGCATCGTGACACCGCGCTGCTGGTAAACTTAGGTTGTTGGGTACTGTCGGTAGATTTTTGTAGCAACGCGATTTAGACATCACGCACTACTGCTAAATTTACATCAGTAGCGTGCTTTTCTTAACCTCGCTACTGCTAATTAGCAGTAGCGCCTCTTTTTGTGCCGTGCTCGTGCTAAGATTCTGTGTATAAGGTTTTCCCTTGTAGTGGTGGAGAGTGGAGAAGGGAAAGGAGGGGGAAAGAGGGCAAAGTGGGGGAGAGGAGGGGAGGGGGTGGAAAGGTGGCACCAGCTGCAACTACAATAGCGCTGCTTAGCAAAAAGCGTTGCTGCTATGGGACTTAGTAGTAGCGCTCTCCAGGAAAAGCGCTACTACTAAGTGGGGCCCATTAGCAGTAGCGGCGCAGTAAAATAAAGCGCTACTACTAAACTGTTAGTAGTAGTGCTTGTTTCTGTACAACGCTACAACTCCACCGACCGTCGGTGGCCTCGTCTGGTCCCACATAGCAGTAGCGTGTTTTTGCGTCCCAGCGCTACTACTACAGAGTTACTAGTAGCGCCTGCCAGGAAAAACGCTACTGCTAAATAACAGCAATGGTTCCTATTTTACAGCGCTACTACTATGCTACTGTGTATAAGCATTTCTTTAGTAGTGATTGGTTATTAATGAACGCTCTTCCCAATGCAAAAGTGGTTGTGCTATTGGTAGGAGTCAAAGAGGTAAACATACAGACGACCGCATCATTGGTAGGATTCGATGCCGTAGGTCAAAAACGACATCAAAGTTTCCTCCTGCATGAGCGGTTGGGTTTTGTGCCTGCTCCATATCAGCGCCCCAGCCCACAAATGTATAGGCTCGCGGGCTTGATTTGATGCGGTCTTCAAGAAATTTGGAGGCCAATGCAACAAAACCTAAATGTTGTCCTCAAAGACAAAACAAGCGGTTATTATGGCGATCGGAGTACATATGACCTGACTTTGCTAGAGGTATGAGATGATCTCACCTGCCAGATCTTTGCCATTGTTTCTTCTCATGTCCCCCTTTTCTATGTAGGCACCTTTTTTACACTAATATCTAAAAGCATTACATTTTATTTTGTTAGGAAACATCTTGCATTATAGTTGTCCCCGCTAGCAAAGGAGTTCAAAGGGGAAGCAGAACCTTGAAACTAAGACGTTGAAAATGGTCACGAAATCGTACATGAAGTCACGTACACGTGGCAAATAGTATTGCACATTTGCACTGCCATAGGTCCGTACTTGTGCCAGATGTCAAACTCTTCACGAGACATCCTGTCCCGCACATAGGGATTTGACCAAACACAAACTCATGTTGGCATTGTGAACCGGACCACAAACCACTCTATCGAGTTTGGGTTGTTTGTTTGGTCAGTTTTGTTCTATCCTAGCGATGGGCTGAATGTCTTTTCAGTTATATTTTTCTTCCTGCAACTGCGTTAATTTTTTACAACTGGTGACGATATTTTATAAGATGTTCCTCAGTTTTAAAACAATACACAGAAATTTTTTAGTAATTTTGAAATATTTCAGAAATTTAAAATGTTCAAGGATTTTAAATTCCAAAAGGTGTTTACATTTTTAAAAATAAAGGGATTTGAAAAATGATCGCCAATATACAAAATATTAGCAAATTTAAAAATATTAAACAAACTTAAAATTATTTATGATTTTTAAATAAATTATGAAATCTAATAAATTTTCATGGACTAAAAAAGTATCCAATTTTAGTTCAAGCATTTTAATATACTTTATAATGTAAGAAATCAATAATTTAAAATGTGTTTGAATCAAAAATATAAAAAGGAAAGTTGATAAGAAAAAATGAAATAAAAATAAAATAAAATTTCAAAAGAAAACTGGCAGAGAAAAACAAAGAAGAAGAACAGAACATCCAAAATAAACCAGGACATTAGTAACTTAAGAAGCAGGAAAGAACACAGTGTCTCGAGTGGGCCGGCCCATATAACACTTGTAGAAAACGAAGCTTTAAAACTGGTTTGTAAAGCCCTCCCCCTCTAGTACCGGTTCGGCACGAACTGCTACTAAAGACCCACCACGTGACGTGAGCTTGCGTCATGGTCTGAGGGGCCTTTAGTACCGGTTGGTGTCACCAACCGGTAATAAAGGTTTTTTTTTGAAAATTTTGAGAAAATAATGATTTTTTTTCAGTTTTTGATTTTCTGAATTATTTGATGATTTAGTCTCCAATCACCCCTCTTAAGAGCTCAAAGTGTGGATCACTCATTCCAAATCGTCCTACTTCCCGACCGGTCACCCATCCTCTCACATCCCCAGTCTGAGCACGCTTAACTTCAGAGTTCTATTCCCCCTATTTTCCAAGTCTGCACTTGTTGTTTTCTTGACAAATGTAAGCTGTCAATCCTATTAACCCTCAGCAGTTTAGCTTGAGCATTAGGTCACACGTTTCACCGTTTGAGTTTGAAACTATTATTCTAAAAAACAGTAATTATTTAGTAACACTAATATTTCTTGAATAAGTTTGACCATAATTTGACCACAATTTGACCATAGTTTGACCAGATTTGACCAAAATTCAAAAAATTGAAATAATTATTTAGTAACACTAATATTCTTGACCAATTATATAGTAACATTAATACATCTTGAATAATTAATTTGACCAGATTTAACCAAAATTAAAAAGAAACAAAAAATTGAGCATATCTTTTTTTCCTTTTGGAATTTGAGAATTCTAAAAAATTGCAAACAGACCGTAGGCAGTCAAAATCGAATGCGGATTTTCATGCTGATTTTTTGATATATTATAAGTTTTTTCCGACATCGTATGCAAAAGTTATAGCCGTTTTTACATTTTCCCTACACTTTCTGCAAAACATGTCAAAATTTATGTTTTCAAATTTTTCTAACTAGTAGATTTAGTAATATAACTACCTCTCGAAGGATTTTATTTTTTAAAGTTTTTATCATTTCCTTTTGGTTTTTTCAAAACTGGAATGGCGATACAGGGGGAGGGGGGTTAGAGTTTGAAAATTGCCCTATAGTCCCGGTTTGTGTCTCCAACCGGGGCTATAGGTCAGACCCCTTTAGACCCGGTTCGTGGCACGAACCGGTGCTAAAGGATATTAGGTCTTTTTTCTACTAGTGTAATCATGGGAAATGCGTGTTTAGGTTGACTCAACCAGCCTTACCAGCGGAATAAGATTTACCCCGCTTCACACGGCTCTCAATTGCATGTAATTGTTTAAGAGGGGTTAAATTTAATCAGCTCATTTCTTTGAGGCATGCAAGCTGTGGCGGACATTCTAGAACAATCTTGGCTGTCCCACCAGCCCATGAGGACAAATGTACCGCTTGCCAATTGGCCAACATATTTACGAATGAAATTGAATCAGGCCATTACCACACCATTTTTTATAGAAAAAATTAATCCCCAAGCTCCGCCAATATATATTCTTATGAAAAACACTAGCACCAACATATTACCACACTGTAATAGGGTGTGTGGAGGTGTGTCTCCGGCAAATCTCACGAGATTCAGTTGGTGCTATTGTTTGGTGGATATGTTTAGATCCAGCCTTTGTTCATCTTCGTTTATGTGTCTTCATGTTGGATCCTTTCAATCTATAGTTCTCTTCATCGTAGATGTTTGCTCTTCTGGTGCGCTGAACATGTGGGGCCTTAGCCCGATGTCTTCTTGACTATCTAATACAACAAGTTTGGCCAAACTGGAGGGGCGATGACTGCGGCGTACCTTCGGTTCGCTCCAATGCTGATATGACATGATTAATAGATCGAACGTTTCCTTGCAAAAAAAAAGATACCACATGGGAAATGTGGTAAGCTATCGTCAAGATCCACAAAAATTCAGATGTATCTAAGATGATGTACAGAGCTAATTAAGTGAAAATTTATTTTTTTGTCAAAATACCATTTATGCTTTATCTGATCAGATAACGGATTCACCGTCAAACACCACGTTAATTGAAATCTCACAAATGAATTTTGCAATCACGAACAAAAGGAACTTCTTTATATCATTCGGTCTCAGCCCATAAAACAATGGGAGTACAAAAATTAGTAAGATGGCACGGGATTGCAAATCAAGCAGCAACGTGCACCATCAATGCCGCGAAGAAAGAAGGAAATGTCAAGCGACGTGGTCGAAGAGGCGGACTCGGGTGGCGACACTTGTGTCGATCTTGCAATCGAGACTCAGTTACACTTAGGGCTAGAGGAGAAAACGTCAACCGAGAATGACTTGGATATGATCCCGGTGTGCAGCCTAAGCTCATTGCCATCGCGGCCGACATCCTGTATGCCTTCAAGGCCGCTGATCATGTCATTTTTTATGTTCCCGGCAACCCGAGTGCTGTGTGGATGTCGTACTGGCCGTCAATACGAAGTTTGCATTCATCAGAGAAGTGTACCTCAAAGGAACCGTCTGGTCAGAGCTCGTAGTCATGCACTCCCTGCGGGAGGATGCCCGGTGGGAAGCCATATCGCCCTAGCATTTCATACGCTGTAGACTTGGCTGCAGGGGCGGGGGTGTTGGCTAGGGTGGCGGCGGTGGCAGTGAGAAGGATGGCTACTATTGCCACAAGGAGGAGGGTAGTGTGCTTTGCCATTGTTGGTGCTCTAGCTCAGGCTGACAACTAAAGCTGTGCTGTTATATTTGTGTGAAAGCATCGAAAGATGCAGGCTATATATAGAGATAAATCTATAAATATTTGGTATACAATAAATGTGTATTCAGTACTCACCAACTTTAATAGGAAATACACTCCTACTAAAAATATTGTCATATAAATTAGATAAATATAAGATATATATGCTCATTAATTTTTCAAATCGTCGTAACAAAATAAAATTTTACTTCCCTCCAAAAAACAAATCTTTACATTCATTGAGGTGCAATTAAATATGTACTCTCTCCGTTCCTAAATATAAGTCTTTTTAAAGATTTAAATATAGACTACATACACCGAAAGGCGTTTTGGAGGCCGAGCTCCATGGAGGCCTTTATATTTGAAAAATTCAAATTCAGACTTTTATGGTTCAAAAAATTCTGAAAAAATATGCGTGTATGTAAGGATGTAACTCACATGCGTGAAAAAATTCATGATGAAATACCTTGAGTTGCGAGCTGTACAAAAAAGACAAATTCATGGCCTGGGAGGATAAATAGTATCATGTGTTAAACAGCCCTAGATTTGTCTGTTTTACACAACCCTCATTTCAACGTATTTTGAACTGAAAATTTACACACATGTGTGTTATGCCTTCATTTATATCTGTATTTTTTCAGAATTTTTTGAAATGTAAAAATATGAATTTTGATGTAATTTCAAATTTGAATTTGGAGGCCTCACTTGAGGCCGAGCTCCAAAAGGGATTTCCGCTACATACAGATGTATATAGACACATTTTATAGTGTATATTCATTCATTTTACTTCGTATGTAGTTTATATTGTAAAAGACTTATATTTAGAAACGGTGGGGAGTATCTTATTTTAGCAGAAATTAATTTTCTACTTTAATAACATTCACCAAGTTCTTCTCAAAGGCCATGAGGGCCATTATTATTTATCTTGGGCCGCAATACCTTTTGAATCATGCAAGGCGGCCTATCTTCTATATCTAAATAGGGACACCCCATTAGATGATTTTCCTATTTTCTCATGAAGCCACATAACCCGAATTGTTCTAGCCGTTGATGCATCATAGATCGGTATAGTCTACAGCCGTTTGCCATTTCCTACTAAGATGGCCACCGGTTTTTATATAGTTTAAAATAATTCAAGCAATCAAACACGCTAAAAAAAATTCCAGATTTGAAAACAATATGCAAATTTGGAAAGTAGTTCGTAAATATTAAAAAAAGGAATTTAATAAAAAAGGAAAAGAAAATAAAAAGAAAGAAAAGGACAGAAAAAGGAAAGAAGACAAGGAGAAAAAAGGAGCAAGTGAACACAATGCATGTCGTATCACTGGTGGTTGTTGCGTCGATCAAACAGCTAACGAGGTCTCGCGGTGGAGCCACACCGTGCGCTTACTTTTTGTATTTAAACCAAGAAAATAAAGCGGGCCGGGCCAGCAGGGAGAAGGGTGTAGCGCCCCTTGCGACTTTTTGTTTATTAACGGAAAATAACTAAAGCGGGCCGGCCAAGCATGGAGCAGGTGTGCGCCATGCCCCAATCCTGGCCATCCAAACGATCCGAAAGTTTAATTTAAACTAGGATTGCATAGTTTATGATGCAATCGATCGGATTCGACGAGGATTTGTTTTGCCGAACTCCTACAAGTTAACAGTTTAAAATGAACTTTTTCCTGGGCCGGGTGGCCACATACGGCAAATTAAGACGCGGCGTTCCTGTCTCGTCGTGATTGCTGGTGGTTAGCCATCACACGTACATGGTCTGAAGAAACAATTGCTAGAATGAATCAATCGCTCTTTCTATCGATGATGATTGTACAATATATACCCTCCGAGGGGCTGCATCCAAGGGACGCGTCGGTTAGAGGAGACGGGACAAGAGACGCGACGGTGGCAGACTTTAACTGCCCGCCGGTTTACAAAGATAAGGAGATTATCCTTAATTAACCATAATTAATTATTCCCTAACACTCACCCTAATCTCTGCATTGATTATGTAGAATCATCATCTTGAAAAAGCTCCTCCAAAAACCCTTTAGGAAAAATATGAGATATACATAATATACTTAATTAACCATAAGTGATTGCTGGTGGTTATCCCGTTGCCTATTCATGATGAACATGATCAATTTTAAGGATCATCACACTATAGCATGTCGCTTTTGCGAGTCCCTTCCTATAACGACTTGTAATTTCATGGACTTGTAGGGATGGTGGGGACCAGCTCTGTCACATATAAACTTGGTGCAGGCACCAGCCCTCCTTGCCGTCAGTGGTGTTTCTACATCTTGGTTGTGGCGTCAGCTGACGTCACAACCTTTTAGAATAACAACCTAAAAACATTACACACTTACTGTACATTATGAAGTAAAAAATTCAGAAATGTACACTTACTGTATGTTGTCGTGGTTTGTGGAGAAATCATGAGTTATCGTGAATCATCGTTGGTCTGGTTGAGGTACTGGGCCACGGAGCAGCGTCCGTGTCCGACGAAACCAGGTGTGTTTCACAAAGATCCTCCTTCTTTAGGACCACACGTCCTCCTCCAGCTACCCTTAGGCTGGTCACAATGGGGAGGAACTTAGGAGTAACATCACACACTCCAATACAACTTTGCTTATGTGTCACATATTTAATGAAGAGAGAGGTGCTTGTGGTAACTAGCTAAGTTACCGGAACATCACACACTCCAAGAAACAATGAGTCTATAACCTAATAAATACATTGTTGCATGACACTACATAGATGTTCCTATCCACTGTGGAGGTAGTAATATAGTCTAGGGAAGTGTGTAAGTTACTAGACTATGTTCTTGCCCATTGTGACCAGCCTTAGCGCCGGGTATGGGAACAATGACGGGGATATGGGTGTGGGGAAAGAGGGGAGATGGCAGTTGACTTCTAATCTGGTGATTCCCGCCATCTCTTTTTTTGCTCTCATCTCCCCACATGACACCATCAAGTAAGAGTGTTAGACATTGTCGTCCATACAGCTGAGAAGAGAACAAAGGTTGAGGCTGCACATAAACATCTTCCTCACCAATCGCTTCTAATCTGGGGACTTTGATTTTGCCGTACCAACAAATCAATCCTCACGAAGGTTGCACCGGTACCACATTAAAAAAAGAAAAAAATCTTGTATTGTGCAAACTCTTACAGACTGTACCTTAATTATAAATAATAGAGAGAAAACGAATCTCAACCAAAAAAGCAAATATATGACACCTTCAAGAAAACAATATGGTAATTAATATCATGAAAGAAAGAACTATTAGGTAACAACACCTACACCAAATGATCAACATGCGTATATACGTAGAACAAGCACTACTGGTTCTATCTTGTCTTGAAATTGAAGCCATGGCAATAATAAATTAATAATCCGCAAAGAAATATGATCATGCATAACAGTCATTAGTTATTTCCCATGAAGAAGCTTAGATTAATGTTTTAAAATTGATTAGCAGTTAAGTCTTGATTAATGGTGTATGTTCGTACAGAAAAATCTTTTTCTTATAGTTGAAGCCTTGGCAATAATATTTTCACGAACACTTGAAGTGCATTGTCCTACAACAAGAAATAGGAAGGAAGGGAATGTGGAAGGACTGGATCTAGGGAGAGAAAAAATTTAGTACCAGCTACTGGCCGGACAGAATAGTGCAACTCCAGGTCAATCTCATCCGCTTTGAACTCATCGAGCATGGTGTTCGTTCCCTGGCAGAGCCGGCCACATGAACATGCCTTGCCTCCACTGTTCTACAGACATGAGCCGCTGCCTTTCTCCATGTGTTTTCTTCTCTTATACTTCCATCAACGCATCAGCCCTGGCCGGTGTACTTAGTCGTCGTTCCACGGCTGCGCCGGCACATCCGGCGGCGGCGCAGAACAGAACACGCCAGGATCTGCACGGTGGCCTTCGTCTCGGTTGCCTGTGTGCTAAGGCTCAGCAGCAGGAGCATGGACCTCCTCCCCCCTCAAAGGGAGCCTTGGGTCGACCTCGAGAAGGCAGAGAGAGGCAGCGGAGGGATCTCAAGTTTATGGATTTGTTCAATTCCATTCTCTCGGTGCGATCACGTCTCTCATGAATCCATATAGCCTCTTCAATCATGCCTGCATATCATAATGAATCCAATTTAATTACCCCCACATATATAGCAACCAATGCATATAATCTGGTCTTTCTCTTCCATATGAATCCATCCGGCAGCCAGCTTCCACGAAGTTGTAAATTATGCACACGTATATGAACTGGTCTGATTAGATCTAAAAGGGCGAGGTGGCACTAAATCCTGGCTGCTATGTTCGTCTAGCACAAAAGCATAACAACGGCATCTATTATTTACCTCCTCTCGTAAGCGATCTCAAGTGCACTTGCGTGGCCCAGTAGACTATGAAAAAAACAAGCGCGGATGAAGGCCCAGGAGGGTGTGTTGGAAGAGACCCAGTGATGCTATGCAAAAGAAGGCCTGTCGACACAGGTGGACAGAAACATACGTAGGGAATATATATCTCGAACTACTTTTAAATCCCAGCCGTCAATCTTTATAATTAACACAAAATCAACTGATATAAAAGGATGACTTATAAGAACTATGAAAGCCTCCGTCTTTTAATATTAGGTAAAGATTGCCTCATTAAAAACCTTATATGAGAAACCATGTAGGAAAAACTCATAAAGGGAAAAGAGTGCAATATCAAAGATCCAAAGATCTTGAACAGGTTATCATATGGGAGTACACTCCCCCTGAATCTTCCATAACATAAAGTCATCTTGTACCAGTTCCATTAACATGATGATCGAGATTATCACTGGACTTTGTTTGCAAAATATTTATCTTCCCACCTCCTTTTAACTTATGGGGAAGAAAATACTTTCAGAGCAATACACTTTGTAATTCCTACTTATAACATGTATGCATCTGTGTAATACAAACAACATTATGTTCATACATAATGGTGGGTGGTTCCTACCAACCAATCCCACTTGAACTTTCAACAAAGTTCATCATTCTTTGAAGTCACATATATTCATGTGATGCTTCATACAAATCAATGATTTCAGAATGATTAGTGGATGCAACCACTAAAGTTGTCTTCTTGAAAGACTGTAGCTCCATTCGAGAAGACGAAACCAGTCTGTGATATGGGATTATGGGGGTATGATACATGCCCAGCATCATGATATCCAACCATGGTCATATCTTGATTTTTATCGTAAAACAAACCAAGATTTTGGTGTCCAGAAGATATGCAAAAATATTCTTCACGCCAACCCAATGCCCTACCATTGGAGATGTATTGCATCTAGCCGATAAGAATACTGCAAATGATATACCAGGCCTAGTGCAGCTCTCTAGATACATTAGTGCTCCAGTTGCACGATGATAGGGAGTCTCGGTTCCACTATCTCTTCATCACCGTCGTTAGGTACAAATGGGTATTTATCTCTATTACTCAAGAGATCTGACACACCATAGTTGTTTAATGGATATGATTTATCCATGTTGAACTTTTCAACAATCTTTCGGACAAATGTAGACTGATTAGCAAGTATTCCCAATGGAATACACTCAAGTTCCAAACTCAAGCAAAGTTTGGTCTCAACCAAATCTTTCATCTTAAACTCCATCATAAGATGATTTGCTTGTCTCATGTATTTCTTGTGTAGTACCAGTGATATTCAAAACATCAACATACACACAATTTGTACAAATCCTTCTTTGGATTTCTTGATGAACATACATGAGCAACCATCATTGTTTGAGTAACCCTTCTAACCAAGGAACTCACTCATTCGGTTATACCACATCCTTGCCGACTATTTCAAGTCATAAAATGACGTATGAAGCTTTACGCAACACATGTTGCGATTAATTCGAAATCTTCATTCCCTTAGGAACTATCATATAGATATTCGAATCAAGTGACTCGCAAAACTATGAAGTCACATCGTCCATCAGTTGGATATACAAATTCATTATTCAATGCTAGTGATATTAAATATCGAAACGTTATTCCACTCATAATAGGAGATTAAGTGTCATCTTAAACAATGACGGGCCTCTGCGTGAACCCCTGTGCTACAAGCCTCGCTTCATGTCTCACCACCTCATTATTCTCGTTCCTCACATGAACAAAAACCCATTTGCTCCCCCATGGAACAAATTCAGAGCAGTAGGTATTACTGATCAGGTCAATACCCCCTCTTCTTGAGAGCGAGCGCATCCTCTATTGCTTCCTTCCTTTGGATCAACTAGAGCATTTTAGACACTCAGCCATGCATGGACTTAGGTTTTAGATCCAATCCAAGGTCTTTTGCAATTCATGAGGATAATAAATGTCGACATAATGTAGTATTTATTATATGATTCTCCTGAATCCATATCCATAGTGGAGATTTCATATTACCTTTTGACTCTTTGTGATTTCCCACAACAGTTGGGCCAAGGTCTTCCGATGTCCCAGCACAAAAAATTGTGTGCACACTCGTGCTGGGTCCAGGATGTGTCCAACATCCTTCAGGTGTCCTTCAACCCTTGGTTGAATATCAACATGAAGTTGATCTATATTTACTGTTTGAGGATTCCTCATTCCCCTTGGACGCTTCCATGAAGCCTTGTCTTCTTGTGTCCAGATTCCTCCCCCTCGTCGGTGGCCGAGTGGACCTATCGGTCACATCCACTCTCTCTGACACATTCACTATGGGAATATTTTACTTTGTGACACCTATATACATAGTAAATGCAACTGACAGATTATTTGCGATACTTTGCAAATTGGTAATCTTCTGAACCTCCAATTCAGACTCATTCATATGTGGACCTAAGGACTAGATGTCTATTCACATCTCATTCTATTTTCCTGGCATTCAATGTGGTTATTATCTCCCCCTAATGTCGGAAAAATGCCCTCATCAAAATACAACTAGTGTACCAGGCCATAAATAAGTCCCCTTCTAAGGACTTAAGGTACTTTATGATTGATGGAGAATTGTACCTCACATAGATCCCCATTTCTCTATGACGGCCCATATATATACGCTGCGGTGATGAACTCGCTATGTATCCAACACAACCGAATAATCGCAGATGGGAAATACTTACTCATTTCCACGTACTAATTAACTGCAACGGGGAGACCATATAATATGCAGTTCGTCGAATTTGTATATGAAGTACGTAAAACTGCAATGTCCCCAACTAGATGTTGGGAGATTACAATTCTGTAGGAGCAATCTTTCCATCAACTTATCCTCTTGACAAGTGATTCCGCAAAATCAATCTGGGTATATGTACACAAAGTACCAATATGCTCCATAGTTATGCCTCAATCTATGCAGTAAATGCTCACGAACTAGATTTCACAGCATTATCCATTCTGATGGATTTTATCCCGTTCTTAGGATGATTTGCTCTCAAATTAATGATTTGAGCAATAAGCTTTGTAAAAGCATGGTTCCTTATAGAAGTAAGAGACACATTGGACCATCACGCAGATGGATCCAAAAGTAGTATGAAATATCTCAATATTCCATATAATGGTTGAATTGGATCACATGCATCTCCTGTACAAGGAAATCAACTGGCCCATCCTTTATGTTTAGATATGATGGCCTTATGATTTAATTTTCCAGTCTACACATATCGTGCATACATAGTCCAATGAATCTGGAAAATTCACACCATTAGATTGTGTGTAGTAGAACCATCAATAATTTCTTATCATCCCAATACCAGGGAGACCCAGGCAACCATGCCATATCTTGAACTTATCATGATTCTAGAAAATTATCTTGTACGCCAAATGCATATTCAGTTTAATGTATGTATAGTATATTAATCCAAATGATAAAGAAGACCTTTACTCTGGGATTTCATTCAAATCCTTTTTGTTGAGTCATGAGTAGTCTTTCCAACCTCACTCACTGTACGAGTTTCAACATAGAAACAATTGTGGATATCCTTATAACTCAGCAAGGTACGAGTAGAATCTTGATGCATGAATTCATTCATGATTATCATATAGTACCCCTAGGGAGTGCAATTATGGCTTGACCAAAACCAACAATTACCCCATCACGACCAACAATTCTCATGATGTTTACACTACACTTCTCAAGAGTCTGGAAATATTTAATCTCCCTTAGCATCATGTTAGTAGACCCAGTTTCTGAAGGAAATATGCCCTAGAGGCAATAATAAAGTTATTATTTATTTCCTTATTGCATGATAAATGTTTATTATTCATGCTAGAATTGTATTAACCGGAAACATGACACATGTGTGAATACATAGACAAATAGAGTATCACTAGTATGCCTCTACTTGACTAGCTCCACTAGTAGAAAAACGACTTTAGTACCAGTTCGTAAGGACCTTTTGTATCGGTTCTGGAACCGGCACTAAAGAGTGGGGACTAAAGGTCCCCCTTTAGTCCCGGTTCAACATGAACCAGGACCAAAGGCCCACCATGTGGCACGAGGCGCACCGTGGTCTGGGGGACCTTTAGTCCCGGTTGGTAAGGATTTTTTTTATTTTTTAAATAAAGCAAAATTAGCCCGCCTACTGGGCCGACACGGCCTGCATACGACTAGAACCCCAATCTCTAGTTGGGCCAGGATGCAGGCCCATACGACCCAGTAGGCCCCACAGGGCAGAAGACTTGCAATATGCCCACAAAGGCCTGCTTAGAGAGGAGCTCGACACGGTAGCCGCGGCGGGGCTTATAAACCCGTGCGAGCTCCTCTCAACTAGCGAGGTGGTACTAAACATTGTGCATTGCGGGTGGCAGTGCACCACCTTTAGTACCGGTTGGTGGCTGCAACCGGTACTAAAGGAGGGGTCTTTAGTACCGGTTGGA
Source organism: Triticum dicoccoides (assembly GCF_002162155.2). NCBI lineage: Eukaryota > Viridiplantae > Streptophyta > Magnoliopsida > Poales > Poaceae > Triticum > Triticum dicoccoides. The sequence goes on from NC_041384.1 coordinate 716,480,900, forward strand.
GCCACCAACTGGTACTAAAGGTGGTGGCTCCAACCGGTACTAAAGACCCCCCCCCCCTTTAGTACCGGTTGGAGCCACCTACCCGTACTAAAGGCCACCACCTCTTTAGTACCGGTTCGTGGCATGAACCAGTACTAAAGGTTCGCCATGAACCGGTACTAATGAGCGCCGCCCACCTAGCCGTTGGAATCGGTACTAAT
>NC_041384.1:716481917-716520128 GCF_002162155.2 Triticum dicoccoides
AACCCGTGCGAGCTCCTCTCAACTAGCGAGGTGGTACTAAACATTGTGCATTGCGGGTGGCAGTGCACCACCTTTAGTACCGGTTGGTGGCTGCAACCGGTACTAAAGGAGGGGTCTTTAGTACCGGTTGGAGCCACCAACTGGTACTAAAGGTGGTGGCTCCAACCGGTACTAAAGACCCCCCCCCCCCTTTAGTACCGGTTGGAGCCACCTACCCGTACTAAAGGCCACCACCTCTTTAGTACCGGTTCGTGGCATGAACCAGTACTAAAGGTTCGCCATGAACCGGTACTAATGAGCGCCGCCCACCTAGCCGTTGGAATCGGTACTAATTAATGATCGCATTAGTGCCGATTCAATTACAAACCGGGACTTATGAGTTTCACATTAGACCCTTTTTCTACTAGTGCTCGTTGATCAAAGATGGTTATGTTTCCTAACCATAGACATGAGTTGTCATTTGATAGACGGGATCACATCATTAAGAGAATGATGTGATTGACTTGTCCCATTCCGTTAGCTTAGCACTTGATCGTTTTAGTTTACTGCTATTGCTTTTTCATGACTTATACATGTTCCTATGACTATGAGATTATGCAACTCCTGATTACCGGAGGAACACTTTGTGTGCTACCAAACATCACAACATAACTGGGTGATTATAAACGTGCTCTACAGGTGTCTCCGATGGTACTTGTTGAGTTGGCATAGATCGAGATTAGGATTTGTCACTCTGATTGTCGGAGAGGTATCTCTGAGCCCTCTCGGTAATGCACTTCACTATAAGCCTTGCAAGCAATGGGATGATGCATTACGGAAACGAGTAAAGAGACTTGTTGGTAACGAGATTGAAATAGGTATTGAGATACCGACAATCGAATCTTGGGCAAGTAACATACCGATGACAAAGGGAACAACGTATGTTGTTATGCGGTTTGACCGATAAAGATCTTCGTAGAATATGAAGGAGCCAATATGAACATCCAGGTTCCGCTATTGGTTATTGACCGGAGACGTGTCTCGGTCATGTCTACATAGTTCTCGAACCCGTAGGGTCCGCACGCTTAATGTTCGATGACGATCGGTATTATGAGTTTATGTGATTTGACGTACCAAAGGTAGTTCGGAGTCCCGGATGAGATCGGGATTATGACGAGGAGTCCCGAAATGGTTGAGACATAAAGATCGATATATTGAACGACTATATTTGGACATCGGAAAGGTTCCGAGTGATTCGGATATTTTTCGGAGTACCGGGGAGTTACGGGAATATAGGAAGAAGTATTGGGCATCAATGGGCCAAGTGGTGGAAGAGAGGAGGCTGGGCGCGCGGCCCCCCTAGCCCAAACCGAATTTGACTAGGGGGTCGGCCCCCCTTTCCTCCTTCCCCCCCTCTCCTTCCTTCTCCCCTCCCCCCTTCCTTTCCTCCTCCTAGTAGGAGTAGGAAGTACTAGGAGGAGGACTCCTCCTCCTGGCACGCCCTACAGGGCCGGCCGGCCTCCCCCCTAGCTCCTTTATATACGGGGGCAGGGGGCACCCTAGAACACACAAGTTGATCATTGATCCCTTAGCCGTGTGCGGTGCCCCCTCCACCATAAGCCAGCTCGATCATATCATAGCGGTGCTTAGGAGAAGCCCTGTGTCGGTAGCAACATCATCACCGTCATCACGCCGCCGTGCTGATGAAACTCTCCCATGAAGCTCTGCTGGATCGGAGTTCGTGGGACGTCATCGAGCTGAACGTGTGCTGAACTCGGAGGTGCCGTGTGTTCGGTAGTTGGATCGGTCGGATCGTGAAGTCGTTCGAATACATCAACCGCGTTCTCATAACGCTTCCGCTTACGGTCTATGCATCACCATGATCTTGCGTGTGCGTAGGAATTTTTTTGAAATTACTACGTTCCCAAACAGTGGTATCAGAGCCAGGTTTATGCGTAGATGTTATATGCACGAGTAGAACACAAGTGAGTTGTGGGCGATACAAGTCATATTGCTTACCAACATGTCATACTTTGGTTCGGCGGTATTGTTGGATGAAGCGGCCCATACCGACATTACGCGTACGCTTACGCGAGATTGGTTCTACCGACGTGCTTCGCACACAGGTGGCTGGCGGGTGTCAGTTTCTCCAACTTTAGTTGAACCGAGTGTGACTACGCCCGGTCCTTGTTGAAGGTTAAAACATCACTAACTTGACAAAATATCATTGTGGTTTTGATGCGTAGGTAAGAACGGTTCTTGCTCAGCCCGTAGCAGCCACGTAAAACTTGCAACAACAAAGTAGAGGACGTCTAACTTGTTTTTGCAGGGCATGTTGTGATGTGATATGGTCAAGACATGATGCTAAATTTTATTGTATGAGATGATCATGTTTTGTAACACAGTTATCGGCAACTGGCAGGAGCCATATGGTTGTCGCTTTATTGTACGAAATTCAATCGTCATGCAATTGCTTGACTTTATCACTAAGCGGTAGCGATAGTCGTGGAGGCAATAGTTGGCGTGATGAAAACGATGCTTCGATGGAGATCAAGGTGTCACGCCGGTGACGATGGTGATCATGACGGTGCTTTAGAGATAGAGATCAAAGGCACAAGATGATGATGGCCATATCATATCACTTATATTGATTGCATGTGATGTTTATCCTTTATGCATCTTATTCTGCTTGATTGTTGGTAGCATTATAATATGATCTCTCACTAAATTGAAAAGTACAAGTGTTCTCCCTAAGTATGCACCGTTGCCAAAGTTCGTCGTGCCCAGACACCACGTGATGATCGGGTGTGATAAGCTCTACGTTCACATACAACGGGTGCAAGCCAGTTTTGCACATGCAGAAATACTCGGGTTAAACTTGATGAGCCTATCTTATGCAGATATGGCCTTGGAACATTGAGACCGAAAGGTCGAGCATGAATCATATAGTAGATATGATCAACATAGTGATGTTCACCATTGAACACTACTCCATTTCATGTGTTGATAGGTCATGGTTTAGTTGATATGGATCACATGATCACTTAGATGACCAGAGGGATGTCTATCTAAGTGGGAGTTCTTAAATATGATTAATTGAACTTTAAATTTAGCATGAACTTAGTACCCGATAGTATTTTGCTTGTCTATGTTATTGTAGATAGATGGCCCGTGTTGTTGTTCCGTTAAATTTTAATGCATTCCTTGAGAAAGCAAAGTTGAAAGATGATGGTAGAAATTACACGGACTGGGTCTGTAACTTGAGGATTATCCTCATTGCTGCACAGAAGAATTACGTCCTGGAAGCACCGCTAGCTGCCAAACCCGCTGCAGGAGCAACGCCAGATGATATGAACGTCTGGCAGAGCAAAGCTGATGACTACTTGATAGTTCAGTGTGCCATGCTTTTCGGCTTAGAACCGGGACTTCAATGACATTTTGAACGTCATCGAGCATATGAGATGTTCCAGTAGTTGAAGTTAATATTTCAAACAAATGCCCGGATTGAGAGATATGAAGTCTCCAATTAGTTCTATAGCTGCAAGATGGAGGAGAATAGTTCTGTCAGTGAACATATACTCAGAATGACTGGGTACCATAACCACTTGACTCAACTGGGAGTTAATCTTCCTGTTGATAGTGTCATTGACGGAGTTCTTCAATCACTGCCACCAAGCTACAAGAACTTCATGATGAACTATAATATGCAAGGGATGGATAAGACGATTCCCGAGCTCTTCGCAATGCTAAAAGATGTGGAGGTAGAAATCAAGAAGGAGCATCAAGTGTTGATGGTCAACAAGACCACCAGTTTTAAGAAAAAGGGTAAAGGGAAAAATAAAGGGAACTTCAAGAAGAACGGCAAACAAGTTGCTGCTCAAGAGAAGAAACCCAAGTCTAGACTTAAGCCTGAGACTGAGTGCTTATACTGCAAAGGGACTGGTCACTGGAAGCGGAACTGTCGTGGTTTTGTCACGGCAGATGTCCTAGTGAAAGGACTTAGTCGTGGAGCCATCGCGACGGGTTAGCTTAAAGGGGTTAAAGCAGACAAGGGACACAAGGAATTATACTGCTTCGGCCCCTTACAATGAAGGTAAAAGCCTACTCCAGTTGTGATGGAATTGTTAGGGTTTCGATGACCAGGGAGCGAATCCGCTTTGCCTGGCTCTCGAGTTATTGTTTGTTGTCCCTAAACCGCCACCGAGTCGTCCCTTTATATACACAGGTTAACGCCCGGCGGTTTACAGAATCCCGAGGCCGGCTCATAAACGTGCCCAACTCGGTTTCTACCTTTCCTTGCCTTACAACATAAGTCACATATCATATGGCGGTTTATATCTACGGGCCCTAATCCGCCTTTGGGCCCTGGGCCTTCATGTTAGATCTCCTCTGTAAAGCGCCATACCTCTTGTCTTCATGGGCTTCAAACATGACAAACTCCTTGTGGGCATAACCCGACCCCTCATGGCCAGTTTATACTTAATAGTAATAACCCCAACATTAGTCCCCAGATTGATTTGAACTCGTTCATGTCAATCTTCAACACTTTAGAAAAATTCCTCCTTCTACACCTTTGCATAGATATTGTAAACCGCCATGACGTCACCTGTTTATTAAAAAAATGGATATATCTCACCTTCATTAATGAGCCTCCGAAAATCGAGGCAACAGCTCTATCACATATCCAACGTTTGGGCTCCTTGATTTTCGCGCCTATCACCTATCCCTTCTCCTTATAAATAAGACCGGGGGTCCTTTTCATTTCCCCCCTCTTGCCTCCTTGGTTCTTCTTCCTCGCGCCGACCTAACCCTCAGGCGCAGCCGTCGTCGTCGAGCTCCGCCCTCGTCTTCATCCCGGCCGATGCATCAACCTGAACGTACCAGAGAAACACGGCGTGCCTTCACTGCTCCATTAGCAACCGTAAGTTTTCCCTTTATCTTGCCCTAGATTCCCCATTAGGGTTTCGGTGTTTGATATGTCTCCATCGTATCTACTTTTCCAAACACTTTTGCCCTTGTTTTGGACTCTAACTTGCATGATTTGAATGGAACTAACCCAGACTGACACTGTTTTTAGCAGAATTGCCATGGTGTTATTTATGTGCAGAAAAAAAAGTTCTCGGAATGACCTGAAACTCCACGGAGATTATTTTTGGAAATAAAAAAAATACTGGCAAAGAATCAAGGCCAGGGGGCCCACACCCTAGCCACGATGGTGGGGGCGCGCCCCCCCTACCACGTGGGCCCCCGTAGCTCCATCGACCTCAACTCCAACTTCATATATTCGTGTTCGGGGAGAAAAAAATAAAGAAGAAGGATTCATCGCGTTTTACGATACGGAGCCGCCGCCAAGCCCTAAACTCTCTCGCGAGGGCTGATCTAGAGTCCGTTCGGGGCTCCGGAGAGGGGAATCCATCGCAATCGTCATCATCAACCATCCTCCATCACCAATTTCATGATGCTCACCGCCGTGGGCAAGTAATTCCATCGTACGCTTGCTGGACGGTGATGGGTTGGATGAGATTTATCATGTAATCGAGTTAGTTTTGTTAGGATTTGATCCCTAGTATCCACTATGTTCTGAGATTGATGTTGCTATGACTTTGCTATGCTTAATGCTTGTCACTAGGGCCCGAGTGCCATGATTTCAGATCTGAACCTATTATGTTTTCATGAATATATGTGAGTTCTTGATCCTATCTTGCAAGTCTATAGTCACCTATTATGTGTTATGATCCGGCAACCCCAAAGTGACAATAATCGGGACCACTCCCGGTGATGACCATAGTTTGAGGAGTTCATGTATTCACTATGTGTTAATGCTTTAGTCCGGTACTCTATTACATTGATGAATTGGAGCAAGTTCTATGTCACCCTCGGTTATGAGTGTTGCATGATCGATCACATCCGGCATAATTCTCTATCACCGATCCATTGCCTATGAGATTTCCATATATTGTTCTTCGCTTATTTACTTTTCCGTTGCTATTGTTATCATCACTACAAAACAGAAACAATATTACTTTTGTCACCATTACCTTTTGCTACCGTTACCACTACTATCATATTACTTTGCTACTAAATATTTTGCTGCAGATATTAAGTTTCCAGGTGTGGTTGAATTGAGAACTCAGCTGCTAATACTTGAGAATATTCTTTGGCTCCCATTGTGTCGGATTAATAAATTTGGGTTGAATACTCTACCCTCGAAAACTGTTGCGATCCCCTATACTTGGGGGTCATCAAGACTATTTTCTGGCGCCATTGCCGGGGAGCATAGCTCTATTCTTTGAGTCACTTGGGATTTATATCTGCTGGTCACTATGAAGAACTTGAAAGACGCGAAAACAAAAATTTATCCCTCAACTACGAGGGGAGGTAAGGAACTGCCATCAAGCTCTGCACTTGATTCACCTTCTGTTTTGAGTAAGCTTGCAACACCTAAACCTGCTTCTGCTATTAATTCTGATATGTCGCATATTATTGATGATGCCACTTCTGCTATGCATGATACTTATGATGAAACTACTTCTATGCTTGATACTACTGTGCCACTTGGTGAATTTCTTGATGAACAACTTGCTAGGGTTAGAGAGAATGAAATTACTGAAACTAATAATATTGACGAAAGTGATGATGAAGGCTCTCCAAATAAATATGAATTGCCTATTATGCCCGAGGGCTATGTTATGGATGAAGAAACTAAAAGAGACTTTCTTGCTTGCAATGATAGAAGTGGTCTTAAGAAATTATTAGCTAAGCTTAAACAAAAAACTCTGAATGCTAGAATGAAATATGATCCTGCTTATGCTACTTCACCTATCTTTGTTACTGATAAGGATTATGAATTCTCTATTGATCCTGATATAATTACTTTGGTTGAATCTGATCCTTTTTATGGTTATGAATCTGAAACTGTTGTGGCACATCTTACTAAATTAAATGATATAGCCACCCTGTTCACTAATGATGAGAGAACTCGCTACTTTTATGTCCTTCAAATATTTCCGTTCTCATTAAAGGGTGATGCTAAGATATGCTTTAATTCTCTTGATCCTAGTTGTGTGTGTAGTCCCCATGATATGATTTATTACTTCTCTGCTAAATATTTCCCTGCTCATAAGAAACAAGATGCCTTAAGGGGTATATATAATTTTGTGCAAATTGAAGAAGAGAGTCTCCCACAAACTTGGGGGAGGCTTCTCCAATTACTTAATGCTTTGCCTGATCACCCTCTTAAGAAAAATGAAATACTTGATATCTTTTATAATAGACTAACCGATACTTCCAGAGATTACCTAGATAGTTGTGCTGGTTCTATTTTCAGGGAAAGAACATCCGCGATGAAGCTAAAATTCTATTGAATAATATGTTGAAAAAATGAAAATAATTGGACACTTCCTGAGCTAGCTCCTGAGCCAACTTATGAGCCTATTCCTAAAGCAACTCCGAAGAAACGAGGTGTTCTATTTCTCAGTCCTGAAGATATGCAAGAGGCAAAGAAATCTATTAAAGAAAAGGGTATTAAAGCTGAAGATGTTAAGAATTTACCTCCTATTGAAGAAATACATGGTCTTAATTTACCGCCTATTGAAGAAACACATGGTCTTGATAACCCGACACAGGTACTAAAGGTAAATTCTCTCTATAGATATGATAAAGCTGAAATCCCTCCTACTAAGTTTGCTAGCCAATGTTTGGATGAGTTTGATAACTTTATGGTTAAGCAAGAAGACTTCAATGCTTATTTTGGTACACAATTGAAACAAAATGCTTATATGATTGAACACTTGGGTGATTTTATGTCTAGAGTTAAAGGTGAACTTAAACTCATTAGTAAACATGCTTCTATGGTTACCACTCAAGTAGAACAAGTACTTAAAGCTCAGAATGATTTGCTCAGTGAATTAAATAGTAGGAAAAAATGATAATGTTTTTAGAGTTATGACTAGAGGTGGTAAAATGACTCAGGAACCTTTGTATCCTGAAGGCCACCCTAAGAGAATTGAGCAAGATTCTTAGAGAAATAATATAGATGCACCTAGTCCTTCTAAAAGGAAGAAAAAGAAAAATGATAGAACTTTGCATGCTTATAGTGAACCCGTTATTGACACACCTGAGAATCCCAATGATATCTCTATTTCTGATGCTGAAACACAATCTGGTAATGAACATGAAACTAGTGATAATGGTAACGATGATGTTCATGTTGATGCTCAACCTAGTAATGATAATCATATAGAAATTGAACCTGTTGTTGATCTTGATAACCCACAATCAAAGAATCAACGTTATGATAAGAAAGACTTTGTTGCTAGAAAACACGGTAAGGAAATAGAGCCTTGGGTTTAGAAACCCATGCCTTTTTCTCCTAAGCCATCCAAGAAACCCATGCCTTTTTGCATATGCGTTTGACTGATATGCTTAAAATGAATCCTTATGCTAAGTACATGAAAGATATTGTTACTAATAAAAGAAAGATACCGGAAGCTGAAATTTCCACCATGCTTGCTAATTATACTTTTAAAGGTGGAATACCTAAGAAACTAGGAGATCCCGGAGTACCAACTATACCATGCTCCATTAAAAGAAACTATGTTAAAACTGCTTTATGTGATCTTGGAGCCGGCGTTAGTGTTATGCCTCTCTCTTTATATCGTAGACTTGATTTGAATAAGTTGACACCTACTGAAATATCTTTGCAAATGGCTAATAAATCAACTGCTATACCTCTCGGTATTTGTGAGGATGTGCCTGTTGTGGTTGCAAATGTTACTATTTTAACAGACTTTGCTATTCTTGATATTCCCGAGGACGATAGTATGTCTATTATTCTTGGAAGACCCTTTTTGAATACTACAGGGGCTGTTATTGATTGCAACAAGGGCAATGTCACTTTTCATGTTAATGGTAATGAGCATACGGTACACTTCGAGGAAACAACCTCAAGTCCACAGTATCAATTCTATTGGAAAAATTCCATCGATTATTTTTGGAGGTTTTCAATTTCCTCTTCCTAATGTCAAGAGGAAATATGATATTCTTGTTGTTGGGGATGTGCATATCCCCGTTGAGGTAACCTAGTGTTATTCGAAAATTCTCCGGTTCCATGTTATTCGGAATGAGTTTGTTAACAAGACCTGATCAACCTTATTAGTGGATTCCTTTTGATGAGCATGAGATGGATGAATTTAGAAAACACAACTCTCTCTACTCTCTTTTTACTTTTTGTTATTTATATTAAATAAAGAAAAAATAGTAATTTTTGTCTGTTTTCTGAATTATTCGTGCAATATAAAAATTCCCCAAAAATAAAAGTTCTCCAAATGCCCTGAAATTTAAATATGATTTTTTCTGGAATATTTGAGAATATCTGGCACTAAGAACACAGCAGGGGGAGCAAGCACGTGGCCACGAGGGTCCACGGTGCGCCCACCCCCCTAGGCGCGCCCCCTGCCTCATGGGCACATGGTGGCTCCCCTCCACTTATTCCTGCACCCACACGCTTCTTCTTCCTCCCAAAAAAATCACCATCTAGCTCAAGCACGAGTTCTAGCTCATTTTGCTGCGATTTTCGATCTCCTTGCTCAAAGCACGTCTCACAAAACTGCTTTGGGGGATTGTTCCTTGGTATGTGAATCCTCCATTGGTCCATTTAGTTTTTGTTCTAGTGCTTTATTCATTGAAAATTCGTGCTGCCTAGGTGACCATGTTCTTGAGCTTGCATGTCAAATTTATATGGTTCCAAATAGTTCTATTGCATGATATAGGCTCTAGTCACTTGTAGGAGTAGTTGCTATCAATTTTGTTGAGTTTGGTTTACTTTTATTTGAAGTTACTAAAAATTTCAGATTTTTCAGAAAATAATGAAGAGATTTTTGAGGGGCTCATCGAGCCGAAGCTCGAAGGATAAGCAAAGTGAGGAGGATAAGAGACACAAGTATAATCTCCCTCGCACCGCGGAGGTCTGGCCGTGTGAATGACCTTGTGATGATTTCTTGAGAGCAGCCGGGATTTATGATGATTTCTATGAATTGGCTGAGAATGCAGGCCTCACCGCCTTCCTCCATGACCAACGCGAACAGTACCTCTTACACACCAATATCTTTGTACAAAACTTTCATTTCCATGCTAGGAGATCACCACCTACGGTGGAATCTTATTTATATGATGAGCATAAGGAGATGTCACTTCATGATTTTTGTCGGGTTTGTTTGATCCCTTTTGAGGGCATCATAGAGGAACCACATCGTGATGATGTAGATGAGTTTATTGATACCATTACTGTAGGGGAAACAAGGAAGGTTCCCGACGCCCGAATTACTAGCATACACTTTCCCGTTCTACGTTACTTTGCTATATTTGCTAGTAGATGCTTAATTGGTCGCGGAAACTGAGGAAACCTGAGTGCCCCTGATACTGTTATTTTGTGTCATGCCTTATTTCGTGATGATACATTCAGCATGGGTGCTATTATTGCAAAGCGGTTAAATCTTAACCGTACTAAGGGCCCTGTCTTTGGAGACATATTCGCCTCGCGCCTAGCTGCACATTTTAACATACCTATTAGGCATTATGAGAAGGAAGAAAAATTGTTGCCTCCTGTTTATTTAGATTATAAGAGTATGGTAGCACATGATTTTATTGTTAAAAATAGGGAAAAGGCGCTTAAGTAAAAATTAATATTTGGTAAAAATCATCCTGAGATTATTACCTTGCCTGCTCCTTCCTTGTTTGATTTATCTATAGGCAAGTACCTTGTTCTGTTGGAGGTCATTCATGCCTACCGGAACCCTACAACAGTTACAGAGCCAGAGCCGGAATCACAATTTGATCCCCCACGACAGTCTGATTATCAGTGGGACCTGGAGGTGATTGCCAACCAGTGGCAATCCAAGGCTTCTTTGCAGTACGACCCCAACTATTACTTTGGATATCCGCCAGCCCAGCCATGGCCATAGACCAACTTAGGCCAAAAGCCTAAGCTTGGGGAGTACCTATTTCTCACCGACATTACATTCATGTTCACACACTCATTGCTAGTTGTCGGTGCTCATACTTTTTCATTGTATCATCCATACTAGTTTATTTCCTTTTTATGCTTTCTTCTTGTGTGTTTGATAAACCTTAAGAAAAACCAAAAAAATTAGTTGTAGCTTTTAGCTAGCTTTAATTTCTATGCTTGTAGTAGTAATTAAAAAGAAAACCCAAAAAGATTTCATATTCTTCTTTTGCTTGTTGGGAGCTTTCCCGTGTAAATAGTTTTATTTCTTTTCTTTTCTTTGGGGGTCGATAGGAGAAGACCATGATTAAATTGTTGAAGTGACTCCTATATGCATTATTGTTGATCTGACAAAAGAGCCCATATTGCCTTGTCTTCTCTTGTTTATTGAATGCTTGCAGATTCCAGCTTAGTCTAATGCACGTGCACTGTTATTATTCACATCATTCGTTCGTACAAGTGAAAGGCAATTATGACGATATATGATGGACTGATTGAGACGGGAGAAGCTGGTATGAACTCGACCTCTCTTGTTTTTGTAAATATGATTAGTTCATCATTCCTGATTCAGCCTATTATGAATAAACATGCTTGCAATGACAATTAGAGATTATAGTTGCTTATGCCATGCTTAATTAGCTAGGATCTTATAATGGTTTACCTTGCGTGCCAACATGCTATTAAAATGGTTGTGATGTGGTATGATAGGGTGGTATCCTCTTTTGAACGATTCGAGTGGCTTGACTTGGCACATGTTCACGCATGTAGTTGAAACAAAATCAACATAGCCTCTACAATATTTATGTTCATGGTGCATTATATCCTACTCATGTTTGCATTCGGTGTTGATTAATTTTAATGCATGTTCATGACTGTTGTCGCTCTCTAGCTGGTCGCTTCCCAGTCTTTTTCTAGCCTTCACCTATACTAAGCGGGAATACTGTTTACATATCCAATCCTCTAAAGCCCAAAGTTCTTCCATATGAGTCCACCATACCTTCCTATATACGGTATCTACCTGCCATTCCAAGTGAATTTGTATGTTCCAAACTCTAAACCTTCAAATAAACATTCTGTTTTGTATGCTCGAATAGCTCATGTATCAACTAGGGCAGTCCGTATATTCTATGTTAGGTGGGTTATTCTCAAGAGGAGTGGACTCTGCTCCTCACTCACGAGAAAATGGCTGGTCACCGGGATGCCCAGTCCCATACTTTATGCAAATCAAATCAAAATAATTGCAAACAAAACTCCCCCGGGAATGTTGTTAGTTGGAGGCACTCGTTGTTTCGAGCAAGTCATGGATTGATGCTTGTTGGTGGAGGGGTAGTATAAACTTTATCATTCTGTTTGGGAACCGCCTATAATGTGTGTAGCATGGAAGATATCGCCATCTCTTGGTTGTTATGTTGACAATGAAAGTATACCGCTCAAAATATTATTCACCTCTATTTCAAAATCGAGATCTGAACCCCTACAAATCCCTGCTTCCCTCTACGAAGGGCCTATCTATTTAATTTTATGTTGAGTCATCATCCTCTTACTAAAAAGCACCAGTTGGAGAGCACCACTATCATTTGCATTCATTGCTGTTAGTTTACATTGAGTATGACTTGACTGGATCTCTTTTACCATGAATTACAATGTCTAGTCAGTCCTTGATCTTTAAACGTGCTCTGCATTTATGTTTTGCGGTCTCAGAAAGGGCTAGCGCTACAACAGGAACCCCCCCTATAACAACGCTTTTTTCCGTATCTAAAGGTCCATATATGCGTTATTAGTGTCTTTACCAACGTTTGGGATGCGTTGCCTTATCCAGTGTTGCTAGCGCATAATGCAACGCTTATACTAGCATTGGTAAAAGGGGTCGTTGCAAGAGTACAACACATAAAACCAACTTCTACAACACTTCTATATGTTGTTGCTTCATGTAGAGGAATCAAAATCTCATTGCTCGACAACAGAAAATTTGCAAAACTTCAAGTGTTGGTGCATATATAATGTGATTATTATTATTAAATTAATTTTCCGTATAATGGTGATAATTATGCATATCAAGTGAGTAAAAAATATAATATACTCACAAGAGGAAGAGATCATATATTGAATAAAACTGTTTGATTACAATAGTGGATATTACAGGAGGAACATCATCCCAATGTGATCCATAATCTAAATATTTTCTTGAGAGTGAAACTTAAACCGACAATAATCCATCAACTATAATTAACTAAAACTTAACCGAGGAACATCATACAACAGGAACAACATCACTACAACTTTAACTAAAACTAAGTTTAACTAAAACTGAAGGCATCCATCATCATCATCATCATCATCATCATCATCATCAACGGGAACATCATCATCATCATTGCAGTATACTTGCCACAAACCATAGAATCATCCATATATCTTTTGATTGAATCTACAAAGAAAATAACAAAATGAATTGTTAACACACAATGAACTGGCATTATGCAAGTAGTGAGAGAGGCAGGTTATAAGTCACTTACAAAGGTTGAAGGCCATGCAATTTATGTTATACATAGTAGATGGAAATACATCCATAACCTATCTCAAGATCATCATTGATCGGTTAGTATTAGTTTTTTTACCGCTTTTTGAGGGGTTCAGGTTACAGACTTAAACTATACTAGCAAGACGAAAATAGTATCTCACACCCTTATCCTAATAAGCATGGCGCATAACCTACCACAGCTTCGCTTCCTCAATTTCTACATGCCACTACATTTTATAAATAGTAGCTACTTCAAACTTATTCGAGCAGATACTATCTGGTTAATTCCCGTAAAAATAAATTCAGAGGTTAATTAATTAGTCATCCCTTTGAACAGTAATGCTCTACTTTTCTGATGCTTGGATTGGATGGGTTAATTAATTAGTCATCCTTTTGAGTGGTAATGCTCTACTTTTGTTATCAAAATCCCCCAAAAGACTTTAAGTTGTCACACAGTTGCATGTCTGTGTGTCTTGTCCAGAAGTTGAAGCAACTGCCATATGTGGCCATTAAGCAAGTTGATGTTACTTTTTGCAAAGAAATATGACCCCAAAAGAATAATTCCCTGAAGCGACTTGGAAAACAAATGGGCTGTCGAGTAGCTTACTTCATAATTAATCACAGAAGTCATCATGGCATCCAACAGAAGATATGAAAGATGTGTAGCTGATCTGCATCAGTACAGTTACACCAACATGTAACAACATCACGTTATTTCATCATTGTTCCCTTGGAATCTGTACAGTGTAGTGATGAATATGTAGCACAAGAAAGAGAGGTGGGAACCTGTTTGGTACCTTGAAGAAGGCCTTGCTCTTGAGCTAGTGGTCCAGCGCTCATGGACTGAAAGAAACAAGAAGACCAAGATGAAAAATAATCAACAGACCTCGTCGAACTATACTTGGAGACTGACAACGAGCTCGGAGCTAAGCGCCATCTCGTCCAGCGTCTACATGAGGGCCCTGCCAATGGCAAACTGCCAATACAACTCAAACGCCCCCGCCATCCATCTTTTGATCCCTCACCCTGCCAATCAACATTATCAAAATGAAGAACAGCACCAACAGTTGCACTTCCAGTTAGACAACCTGACCGTCACTTCCAGTAAGACGACCTCACCGTCACCAACAGTTCAATTCCATGCAATCTTTGTTATACATAACAAATTACTGGCATACATAGTAGATGGAAATACATTCACAAATTATCTCAAGGTGATCATTGACCTATTATTATTAGTTTTGTTATCATTTCTTTGAGTGGTTCAGGTACAGACTTAAACTACATGAGCCTATTATGGGCGTCTTAGTGTATGGCAGAAATCGTTGCATAAGTATTAACATTTTCTCTGATTGCTTCCAATGTTGAACATATCCAATGGGATAAAGATATATTTATTTTTTACGGCATGCGGTGCAAAATCTATTGGAGCAACACGAACCTGCACCAATTGTTGGTGTCCCTTCTCTCGCTTCCTCATGAGATCTTGGTCCAAGCATGAGTAAAGTATAATAGATTAGAAATAGTGTTCCAGTTTGTGCTTGTAAACTTAATTTAAATATTAGTTAGACACCAGTTGTGGTCAAGGGGCCAATTAAGTTATTCAACACATCATGCTAGTTAACATGGGAATTCATGTTTGGGTAAAAATAAATTAGTCCGGACAAAATCACTACTTATACAGTATATATAGACAGCCAGAAGTACCTAAATATGAAAATGTTAACAAACGATGGAGAGACATGCTTACAATTCCTTTGAAGCTACGGACATTTCAGACAACACAACATATATATGCACTGACCATGACTAATCACAACACTTATTTAATTGGAGTCTGTACAATTTGCTTAAGACATACATCTAACATAATTCAAAAAGCCTTGTGGGTGAATCTTTATTGTTTCAGAACATGAAAGGGTGGAAAAACGCCAATTTCAGAACAAAATTAAGGACTGCTTCAGAACCACACACACACCATTACTCGGGATTTATACAACTAGTATATTTTGGAATGTGGCTTAATTACCTTATTATGTTTTCTGTAAGTGGCAGCTCTGAAATCAAAATCATGAAACTGCAGAGGAACGATACACATGCTGTTAGAAACTAATGTTTAGAATATTGATTCTATAATAATAATTGTAGGATGTTCCATTTTATACTGAAGCCTCATTAATTAATCTGCCATGTAAACATGAACCTGTACAAGTGAAGTACTCTTTGCTATTCATAGCAATGGTTCCTGATGTGCCACAAACCAGAGCACAAAGGAGGAGTGGACCAACTCACCTGATGCCAGAGGAGGAGGAAGAAGCTCCATGGCTTCTTGTCCCGAGCAGCAGCAAGTCCGTCCGCTGGCTGTTCCTCCCTGCACACCTACATGCAAAGAGAAAAGCAAAGGTTGGAGAAAGGGGGAGAAGAGAGGACGAAGCCAGGGGAGGGGATGCACTCACCGGACGAAAGGAGGACGACATGGACACAGGCTACTGAGCCGATGCCCGAAACCCTAGCCATGGGGGAAGGGTCGAGGGTGGGCTTTGGTGCCCGTGACCACTGGATCTAGCCAGATGGGAGGGCGGCATGGTGCGAGGGGGACTTCAATTGTGCTTCGCGGTGGCAGGATTCAATGGACGTCGCCTGAATCAACTGCCGCAGGGAGGAGCCACGTGGTGATAGAGAGGCGGGACGTGGTAGGCATGGGTGGGTCGGGGATGCAGCGAATCCGGCAGCCACTAGGGTTGCGAGGTGGGAGGAGGGCAGGGGCAGGGCCGGCGGTGAGGTGGTTTGGAGGAGGTAGATTAGGCCGTGGATGGTGGCGATTTGGGAGAGATGAGAGGATCGGGGGCTCTGTTTCTCACGTGTTTCTTTATCCTTTCCTCTGTTTATTTTTTTCATGCGTACTACCACCTACAACTCTACAACGCATATGCTACAACCATAATATGTGTATCTACTGAAAAATTTACAACACATAGTCAAAATGTTGTACAATTTGTGTTGCTTTATAGGGGTATCCTTGATACCATCTTGTTATATCATATTATGATTGTTTTGAGAAAGTGTTGTCATCCGAGATTTATTATTATTGCTCGCTAGTTGATTATGCCATTGATATGAGTAAACATGAGACCTAAGAGTTATTGTGAATATGGTTAGTTCATAATCTTTGCTGAAAACTTTAATGTTGGCTTTACATAATTACAATAACAAGAGCAAACAAAGTTTGTAAAAGTTTTTCTTTATCACTTTCAGTTTGTCAACTGAATTGCTTGAGGACAAGCAAAGGTTTAAGCTTGGGGGAGTTGATACGTATCTGTCGTATCAACTTTTCCAAACACTTTTGCCCTTATTTTGGACTCTAACTTGCATGATTTGAATGGAACTAACTCGGACTGACGCTGTTGTCAGCAGAATTGCCATGGTGTTATTTATGTGCAGCAACAAAAGTTCTCGGAATGACCTGAAACTCCACGGAGATTATTATTGAAAACAATAAAAATATTGGCAAAGAATCAAGGCCAGGGGCCCACACCCTAGCCACGAGGGTGGGGGGCGCGCCCCCCTGCCTCGTGGGCCCCTTGGAGCTCCACCGACCTCAACTCTAACTCCATTTATTCGTGTTTGGGGAGAAAAAAATAGAGAAGAAGGATTCATCGTGTTTTACGATATGGAGCCGCCGCCAAGCCCTAAACTCTCTCGGGAGGGCTGATCTGGAGTCCGTTCGGGGCTCCGGAGAGGGGAATCTGTCGCCATCGTCATCATCAACCATCCTCCATCACCAATTTCAAGATGCTCACCGCCGTGCGTGAGTAATTCCATCGTAGGCTTGCTGGACGGTGATGGGTTGGATGAGATTTATCATTTAATCGAGTTAGTTTTGTTAGGGTTTGATCCCTAGTATCCACTATGTTCTGAGATTGATGTTGCTATGATTTTGCTATGCTTAATACTTGTCACAAGGGCCCGAGTGTCATGATTTCAGATCTGAACCTATTATGTTTTCATGAATATATGTGAGTTCTTGATCCTATCTTGCAAGTCTATAGTCACCTATTATGTGTTATGATCCGGCAACCCCGAAGCGACAATAATTGTGACCACTCCCGATGATGATCATAGTTTGATGAGTTCATATATTCACTATGTGTTAATGATTTGCTCTAGTACTCTATTAAAAGGAGGCCTTAATATCCCTTAGTTTCCACTAGGACCCCGCTGCTACGGGAGGGTAGGACAAAATATGTCATGCAAGTTCTTTTCCATAAGCACGTATGACTATATTTGGAATACATGCCTACATTACATTGATGAATTGGAGCTAGTTCTGTGTCACCCTAGGTTATGACTGTTACACGATCGATCGCATCCGGCATAATTCTCTATCACCGATCCATTGCCTACGAGCTTTCCATATATTGTTCTTCGCTTATTTACTTTTCCGTTGCTATTGTTATTATCACTACAAAACACCAAAAATAGTACTTTTGTTACTGTTACCTTTTGCTACCGTTACCACTACTATCATATTACTTTGCTACTAAATACTTTGCTGAAGATATTAAGTTTCCATGTGTGGTTGAATTGACAACTCAGCTGCTAATACTTGAGAATATTCTTTGGCTCCCCTTATGTCGAATCAATAAATTTCGGTTGAATACTCTACCCTCGAATACTGTTGTGATCCTCTATACTTGCGGGTCATCAGTGTTCATCAAAACTCGCGGATGTTCTTCTCTGTTCATCTCCATAGTATAAGCAGCGAACTCAGTTTCAGACACCTTCTTACGGAGTCGTGGTTGTAATCCCCTTTTTCATCCTTCGAATATCTTCTTCCATATAGAAAAACTCATCTGGACCTGACGAACTGCTTAGACACCTGTATTTTGAGTCTGAATATGTTTCGATTTATTGATACGCTGCAGATCTGAACTTATCATATCGATCTGTGAAACTTGTTTTTCCTCACTTAGTCATCTTTGCTTCAGATCTGTACTTTCATTATCTGCGTAGGCGGTTTATCCTTTAGAAAATAATCTGTCATATGCCATTAGTCCCCTTGTAAACCGCCAATCGTTTTACCATTTATAATAGCATCAACCTCCGGTTTGAACGATTTTGCATGCTTGAATACCTTTTCCTTAACCTGCTATGCTTTACTCTTGCCAACCATGAGTCTTAAACTGGCATCAATCTTTTTCTAGCTCTTCATTCGAAATGGCCAAACAATTTTATGCTTGTAACTGGGTCCCTTCCCGGGTCACTGAAGAGCAGCTAGATGGATGCGTCAGAACTGGCGCTTTACCAAAACGAACCGAAATCCACCGACGCATTCCCGGTCCAGAAAATCCTCCTACCCCTAAGGACGGCGAGGTAGTGGTATTTGTTGATCACATGAGCCGTGGTTTTAAACCGCTCGGATCCTAGTTTTTTTGTGATGTGCTTGCCAGCTTCCAGATCCGCCCTTAAGATATTGGACCCAACTCTATGTCTAATATTTGCGACTTTCAAGTGTTTTGTGAGGCCTATTTGCAAGAAGGGCCAACCGTTGAATTGTTCCAGGATTTTTTCTATTTGAACCGTCGTACTGAATTTGTAGACAGGCCCAACACTGAACTTGGTGGCGTCTCCATTCAGAAAAGGAAGGATGTCAGCTTCCCTCACGCCAAACTTCATAGTCATCCTAAGGATTGGAACCATACTTGGTTCTACTGTAAGGATACTTCCCCTGAAGATGAGAACCCTCTGCCGGGTTATCGTGCTCACCGGCTTACCAACACACACATCCATTTCCGCAATGGTTGACTGCCAAGGAACAGGCCACATATGCACCACAACTCGCCAAGCTCAACACTTTCATGGCTGACGGTTTGACACGAGTTGACTTTGTTCGTTGCTAGATATCTTGGACTATTTTACCATTAAGCCGTCGCCCCGGTTTAATGTGTGAGTACACAGGGGACTCAAAAGATCCTCAATGACATATTGATATTCAGCTAATAGAGGCTGAAGTTACTGAGTCTGTTAAGAAAATACTGAATGAATTGGAGGCTGTCTGCAGCAAGACCGGGTTAAGTCTATTCTATACCTTGAATAAACCGCCAGCTGTAGGAATTGCCTCACTCCTGCTTATACTTGATATTCTTAATTGCGTAATCTTTTATATCCTCTATCAATCTTTTAACAGGGTGACGACCCATTTTGGAAGAAGAAACCTCAAGATAAACCGGCCAAGACCCCTCGACCTAAGACGAAGGTTGTCAAGAAACCTGCCAAGAAGAAGGCAGCTGAGTCCACCGGGTTGAACCTCGATGATGATCTTGATAATCTGGCCTCAGAGGTAGAACTTGACTCTCTTGGTTTGTTTTTCATACACCTCATTGACAACGATTATTATCAGGATGATGCTGAAGGCACCCAAGCCGATGACGCAGAGGTAATTATCCTTTCCTCCGGTTCAAACCCTCTACCAACACAAAAAATACGTCAAGCAATCCGAAAAGTAAGATTTTCTCACCCCCTAGCTCACTTGGACCCACACTTTCTTTTGAAGAAGCAGCAACACGAAGCTCGCTGCACAACCCGGCACAGCGGCCAAGTAGTTACTTCAGCCGGTTTACCGAACACTCCGGTTCGGAAACATCGATCTGAGGTCTCACACACTTTTGATACTTCTTATCCCAAGGCGGGTTATTTCCGACAATCTATTAATCCATCCGATTCAAATTATCAGGGAACGCCTCATTCATCATCTGGCGAATCAACGGCCACACAACTCCCTCCTCTTAAGACTGTTCCTAGGTAAACACTTTAAACTTAATCTTTTGACGCTTTATACTCGCGTCTTATACTGACCTTTATATCTTTTTCTTTCAGAGCCAAGGCCAGATCCAGCAAGAAAGCTTGGATAGATACACCTTCTGATGACCATGTGGTTATTAAACCGGAAAGAACTCCAGAACCGGAAGGAACAAATGCTGACGCCATGTTTGATGATCTGCCACCTCAAGATCATGACTTTGTTGAAGTAGAAGTTGATGCAACATGCCATGCTGATAAACCGACAAGCCCAGTCCGCACTAATGATAAACCGTCCAGTCCGGCTAAGGCAACTGATAATTCGTCAACTCCAGTCAAGACTGCTGGTGACAAGGAAGATGACATTATGATTACTGGTGTTGGCCACACCACCCCTCGCAATCCTGTTGCGTTATCAAAGCATAGTGCCAAGGAAGAAATTTTTGCTATGGGAAAAGGCAAGTGGAGAACAAACTTGTCAAGCTACGCCCATCTCAATGCCCAAGAACTTCATTCTGGTTTTTTAAACCGTCTGTACACAAACCGTGACTACGAAGTCGGTTTAGTGAATCTGATGAAGGAGCAATATGAGGTAACTATATAACTATTTCTCTCTTATGTCCAATTTCCTGTACCAACTCTAATAACCCCCAAGGGCCGATTTATGATGCCAATCTAAACCGGGACTTTGCAATCTCTCAACTTTGCATGATTAGCCTCTAAGGGTCGGTTGATCCTTTTAAGATGAACCGGTGCTTTAACATTGTAATCATGTAACTTTCGCATGTGTAGTCCCCAAGGGCTGGTTTATCTTTTCAAGCTGAACCGGGACTTTAACCAATGTTACTTTGAGCAAACGTACATTAGCCCCCAAGTGCCAAGAATAATACTTGTATTGTGCTTGGGACTTGTAAAAAATTTCTGATAATCAAGCAAATAGGCATTAGCCCCCAAGTGCCAAGTGTATAACTTGTTATGTGCTTGGTACTTCCAATATTCACTGTCACCTCATAATATGTCTTTCTCTTATAGGCTGAGCTGAACAAAAATGAAGCCCAAACCGCTGACCTTCAAGAAAATATAAAATCCCAACAAGCAGAAACCTGCAAAGCCAAAGAGGAACTGACCAGTGCCTTAGCAGCTATTGAGAAGCTGAAGGTAACTCTAAAGAAGGAATGGGCAGATTGGGGAATAGAGAAAACCGCACTGCAAAAGAGAGGTGAAGACGCAGAAGCAGCCCTTAAACCGGTGGCTGAAGAGTTGACTGGCTTAAAGCAGCAGATAAATGCCATGACCTCTGCTATGTTTGTTAAGTATCCTCATCTGAAGTTTTTTAATATACATTATCTCATCAGTTTACCGGTTTACTGATGCTTGCAATGACACAGGAACTCGCATTACCCATCTGGGCTCTGACGTGGCTGCATATACTCTGATAGAGCAGTTATATTCCGGAGCCCAACGGGCCATTTGCACCGCTGCTTATAACAAACTGCCTCCAACCTTGATAAAGGAAACCATTGAGAAGTTGTCAATGCTGCCTACTGATGTCTACTACACAACCTTCTTCTTGTAGACGTTGTTGGGCCTCCAAGTGCAGAGGTTTGTAGGACAGTAGCAAGTTTCCCTCAAGCGGATGACCTAAGGTTTATCAATCCATGGGAGGCGTAGGATGAAGATGGTCTCTCTCAAGCAACACTGCAACCAAATAACAAAGAGTCTATTGTGTCCCCAACACACCCAATACAATGGTAAATTGTATAGGTGCACTAGTTCGGCGAAGAGATGGTGATACAAGTGCAATGTGGATAGTAGATAAAGGTTTTTGTAATCTGAAAATATAAAAACAGCAAGGTAAGTAATGATAAAAGTAAGCACAAACGGTATTGCAATGCGTGGAAACAAGGCCTAGGGTTCATACTTTCACTAGTGCAAGTTCTCTCAACAATAATAACATAATTGGATGACATAACTATCCTTCAACATGCACCAAAGAGTCACTCCAAAGTACTAATAGCGGAGAACAAACGAAGAGATTATTGTAGGGTACGAAACCACCTCAAAGTTATTCTTTTTGATCGATCTATTCAAGATTCTGTAGTAAAATAACATGAAGCTATTCTTTCCGCTCGATCTATCATAGAGTTCGTACTAGAATAACACCTTAAGACACAAATCAACCAAAACCCTAATGTCACCTAGATACTCCAATGTCACCTCAAGTATCCGTGGGTATGATTATATGATATGCATCACACAATCTCAGATTCATCTATTCAACCAACACAAAGAACTTCAAAGAGTGCCCCAAAGTTTCTACCGGAGAGTTAATACGAAAACATGTGCCAACCCCTATGCATAAGTTCACGAGGTCACGAAACTCGCAAGTTGATCACCAAAACATACATCAAGTGGATCACGTGATATCCCATTGTCACCACAGATAAGCACATGCAAGAGGTACATCAAGTGTTCTCAAATCCTTAAAGACTCAATCAGATAAGATAACTTCAAAGGGAAAACTCAATCCATTACAAGAGAGTAGAGGGGGAGAAACATCATAAGATCCAACTATAATAGCAAAGCTCACGATACATCAACATCGTACCACCTCAAGAACACGAGAGAGAGAGAGATCAAACACATAGCTACTGGTACATGCCCTCAGCCCCGAGGGTGGACTACTCCCTCCTCGTCATGGAGAGCGCCGGGATGATGAAGATGGCCACCGGTGAGGGGTCCCCCCTCCGGAAGGGTGCCGGAACAGGTCTAGATTGGTTTTCGGTGGCTACGGAGGCTTCTGGCAGCGGAACACCCGATCTATTCTCGTCCCTAAAGTTTTTAGGGTATATGGATATATATAGGAGGAAGAAGTACGTCGGTGGATCTCCGGGCTGTCCAAGAGGCAGGGGGTGCGCCCAGGGGGGTGGGTGCCCCCACCCTCGTGGGAAGCCCGGGACTCTTCTGGTCCATCTCCGATATTCCATGGGCTTCTTCTGGTCCAAAAATAAGTTCCGTGAAGTTCCAGGTCAATTGGACTCCGTTTGATTTTCCTTTTCTGTGATACTCTAAAACAAGGAAAAAACAGAAACTAACACTGGGCTCTAGGTTAATAGGTTAGTCCCAAAAATCATATAAAATAGCATATAAATGCATATAAAACATCCAAGGTTGATAATATAATAGCATGGAACTTAATACGTTGGAGATGTATCAGCATCCCCAAGCTTAATTCCTGCTCATCCTCGAGTAGGAAAATGATAAAAACAGAATTTTTGATGTGGAATGCTACCTAACATATTTATCCATGTAATCTTGTTTATTGTGGCAAGAATATTCATATCCATAAGATTCAAGACAAAAGTTTAATATTGACATGAAAACAATAATACTTCAAGCATACTAACAAAGCAATCATGTCTTCTCGAAATAACATGGCCAAAGAAAGCTATCCCTACAAAATCATATAGTCTGGCTATGCTCTATCTTCATCACACAAAATATTTAAATCATGCACAACCCCGATGACAAGCCAAGCAATTGTTTCATACTTTTGATGTTCTCAAACTTTTTCGATCATCACGCAATACATGAGAGTGAGCCATGGACACAGTACTATAGGTGGAATAGAATGGTGGTTGTGGAGAAGACAAAAAGGAGAAGATAGTCTCACATCAACTAGGTGTATCAACAGGCTATGGAGATTCCCATCAATAGATATCAATGTGAGTGAGTCGGGATTGCCATGCAACGGATGCACTAGAGCTATAAGTGTATGAAAGCTCAACAAAAGAAACTAGTGGGTGTGCATCCAACTTGCTTGCTCACGAAGACCTAGGGCATTTTGAGGAAGCCCATCATTGGAATATACAAGCCAAGTTCTATAATGAAAGATTCCCACTAGTATATATGAAAGTGAAAATATAAGAGGCTCTCTATCATGAAGATCATGGTGCTACTTTGAAGCACAAGTGTGGTAAAAGGATAGTAGCATTGCCCCTTCTCTCTTTTTCTCTCATTTTTTATTTAGGCCTTTTATCTTTTTTTAGTCCGGAGTCTCATCCCGACTTGTGGGGGAATCATAGTCTCCATCACCCTTTCCTTACTTGGGACAATGCTCTAAAAATTATGATCATCACACTTTTATTTACTTACAACTCAACAATTACAACTCAATACATAGAACAAAATATGACTCTATGTGAATGCCTCCGGCAGTGTACCGGGATGTGCAATGACTCATGAGTGACATGTATGAAATAATTATGAACGGTGGATTTGCCACAAATACAATGCCAACTGCATGATCATGCACATCAATATGACAATGATGGAGCGTGTCATAATAAATGGAACGGTGGTAAGTTGCATGGCAATATATCTCGGAATGGCTATGGAAATGCCATGATAGGTAGGTATGGTGGCTATTTTGAGGAAGGTGTATGGTGGGTTTAAGGTACCGGCGAAAGTTGCGCGATACTAGAGAGGCTACTCGACTAGCATGACTCTAATATCACCATCTTCATATCTCAAAACAATTATCAAGCATCAAACTTCTCATAGTATTCAATACACTTTATATGAAAGTTTTTATTATATCCCTCTTGGATGCCCATAATATTAGGACTAAATTCATAACCAAAGCAAATTACCATGCTGTTTAGGACTCTCAAAATAATATAAGTGACGCATGAGATTTCATCTATTTCTTCAAAATAAAACACTACGGGAAACCGATAATTTGTCGTCTATGGGCCTCTTTGCCGTCTGCTTTTCGTCGGGACAGACAGCAAAGAAAGGGTTTGCCGTCATCAGCAGACGGCATAGACAAACAGACGGCAAAATAGACTTTGCCGTCTGCAAAAAAAACACAAACGGCAAAGAGCTTAGTTTGCCGTCTGCAAAAAAACACAGACGGCAAAAAATCTTTGTCGTATGCCATTTTTTATACAGACGGCAAAGAGTCTTTGCCGTCTGCGTTTTTATTTACAGACGGCAAACTGTGCTCTTTGCTGTCTGTATAAAAAATGGCAGACGGCAAATTAGAAACACAGCACACGGGTCCATCTCGTGGATCGATGACGTGGCACGATCCACCACGCCCATCACACGACCCACTCGGACACCCACGCACGCCCCAATCCAAGGGCCCACCCACTCACCCACCCCGGCCACGCACTGGCCTTATCCTTCCCCTCCAGTTCATCCATATCCTCTCTCTACCCATCCCTCTCTCTCTTCGCTCCGGACTCACCAGCAGCCGGACTCACCCATCCCGAACTCAGCCGGCGAGCCGCCCGAGCCTTCGCCGCCGGAGCCCACCCACCTTCGCCGCCGGAGCCCGCCCACCGGAGCCGCCGGAACCCGCCCGCCTTTCACTGTCGAAGCCCGCCCGCACCCCGCGTGCCACCTGCCTTCGCCTCCGAGCAAGCCGCGCTGTCCCTCGCAGGACCCTGCCGCGCGCACCTCACCAGACTCCCCCGCCGCCGGCCCTCGCAGGACCAAGCTGCGCCGCTCCTCGCAGGACCCCGCCGCCCTCACCTCGTCGGACCCCGCTGCCGTCCCGCGGCTGCGCAGGCTGCATCTCTCTCTCTCTGCCAGACAGGTCACAGACGACCTCGATAGCGACCACGTCGGTGATGGGCGGTTGGGCGCGTCTGCTCCCGATCCCGTCTGGATCGATGCAGGGGACGGGCGAGCTCGGTCTGGTTCTGGCCGGATCCAGAGTCCAGCGGCGGCGGCGAGCACCGGGAATGGAGCAGGACGGCGGCGAGCTCTGGGAATGGAGCAGGACGGCGACATGAGCGAGCAGCTCTGCTCCTGTTTCCCATCGTGCAACAGCACCGGACGCATGAGCCAGGAGTTTTTTTATTTTTTAAAAAGCCTTTGCCGTCTGTTGACTACAAGGTTGACAGCAAAGTGACGTGGGACCCCCTGCTAACAGAAAACTCTAAGCCCAACTTTGCCGTCTGCCGCGGGAAAAAAACCTGACGGCAAAGTCTTTGCCGTCAACCCGATGAAAAGCTGACAGCAAAGTACCTGTTTGCCGACTTAGGCTTTGCTGACTATGTTTGCCGTCAGCCAGCTGATGACAATCTCTTTGCCATCTGTAAAACTGCCTTTGCCGTCTGTACATGCCTGATGGGAAACTAGCTGATTCCTGTAGTGAAACCACCATCGTGCTCTGAAAGGATATAAGTGAAGCACTAGAGCAAATGACAAACTACTCCGAAAGATATAAGTGAAGATCAATGAGTAGTCGAATAATCATGCAACTATGTGAAGACTCTCCAAGATTTAAGAATTTCAGATCTTGGTATTTTATTCAAACAACAACCAAACCAAGAGAAAATAAAATGACGCTCCAAGCAAAACACATATCATGTGGTGAATAAAAATATAGCTCCAAGTAAAGTTACCGATGGATGAGGACGAAAGAGGGGATGCCTTCCGGGGCATCCCCAAGCTTTGGCTTTTTGGTGTCCTTAGATTATCTTGGGGTGCCATGGGCATCCCCAAGCTTAGGCTCTTGCCACTCCTTGTTCCATACTCCATCAAATCTTTACCCAAAACTTGAAAACTTCACAACACAAAACTTAAACAGAAAATCTCGTGAGCTCCGTTAGTATAAGATAATAAATCACCACCTAGGTACTGTTGTGAACTCATTCTAAATACATATTGGTGTAATATCTACTGTATTCCAACTTCTATATGGTTCATACCCTCCGATACTACTCATAGATTCATCAAAATAAGCAAACAATGCATAGAAAACAGAATCTGTCAAAAACAGAACAGTCTGTAGTAATATGTAGGATTCGAATACTTCTGTAACTCCAAAAATCCTGACAAATTAGGAAGTCCTAGGAATTTTTTTATTAATCTACAGAAAGTGGAATTGGTATTTTATCGCTCTCTGGTAAAAAATTAAAATTATTCTCGTGAGCGCATACTTTCTGTTTTTTACAGCAAGATCAAATAACAATCACCCAAGAAGATCCTAAAGGCTTTACTTAGCACAAACACTAATTAAAACATAAAAAAACACAATCATAACAGAGGATAGATGATTAATTTATTACTAAGCAGGAACAAAAAACAAGGAGCAAAAATAAAATTGGGTTGCCTCCCAACAAGCGCTATCGTTTAACGCCCCTAGCTAGGCATGATGATTTCAATGATGCTCACATAAAGGATAAGAATTGAAACCTAAAGAGAGCATCATGAAGAATATGAATAGCACATTTAAGTCTAACCCACTTCCTATGCATAGGGATTTTGTGAGCAAACAACTTGTGGGAACAAGAATCAACTTGCATAGGAAAGCAAAACAAGCATAACTTCAAGATTTTAAGCACATAGAGAGGAAACTTGATATTATTGCAATTCCTACAAGCATATATTCCTCCCTCATAGTAATTTTCAGTAGCATCATGAATGAATTCAACAATATAAACATCACATAGAGCATTCTTTTCATGATCTACAAGCATAGAAAATTTACTACTCTCCACATAAGCAAAATTCTTCTCATTCGGAATAGTGGGAGTATCATAAGGGACTTGAATACTATAAGTTGTTTCCACATTAAAAGAGTAATATTCAGAAAATGGGTAATCATAATCATGACAAGTTTTATAAATATAATCATCACTACTTTTTATAGCATATGTGTCATCACAATTATCATCATAAGTAGCAACTTTGTTCTCATCATAATCAATTGAAACCTCTTCCAAGATAGTAGAATCATTACTAAATAAAGTCATGACCTCTCCAAATACACTTTCATAATTATCACAATAAGATTCAACATCCTCCAAAATAGTGGCATCACTACTTCCTAAAGTTGACACTTTTCCAAACCCACTTTCATCAATATAATCATCATAAGTAGGAGGCATTCTATCATCATTATAAATTTGCATATCAAAACTTGGGAGACTAAAAATATCATCTTCATTAAACGTAGCATCCCCAAGCTTGGGAAAAACATTAATTGCAGCAAATATATTCTCAAAAACATCATCTTCATCAAACATAGCATCCCCAATCTTGGGACTTTTCATATCATAAGCATAATCACACTCATCATTAATAGTATGGATAGCACCAATAGTATAGCAATTATCATCATCACAAGGAGTAATAGGAGCAACATCATTTGGGGGAGATACCTTTTTACCTTTGCTTCTCCGTCTTTGATTTTTCTTCTTCACATCATGTGTGGGTTCAACCCTCTCTTTGGAGCTCCTTATTAATGAGTTTGGTTGAATAGAAAGCTCCTCCTCGTTACCTGATTCATCATAAGAAATAATAGAAGGATATTGGTAAGTCTCTTCCCTTTCATTAGTATTCTCTTCATCTTCTATTTCTTTTCTTTTCTTTATGTAATTGGCAATATACGGATTTTCAATACAATTCACCGCACAATACATATAAATTTCCTCTAGATCAAAATCAAGAAGTTTATCATGGGCAAATACTAGAAGATAGTTACTTATACGTTTCATTTCTTCATAACCCATAAGAAAACTAAGTTCATTATGATGTGCAAGGAAAATCAAGTCATCACAATTTTTGGAAACGATTCGATCATGAAACAATTGCATCGAATGGTTAAATGACCACCACTATAGGAATCAGCTACTTTGCCATCTGCCACGGCAGACGACAAAGGCATGGATGGCTGACGGACGGCAAAAGGGGACGGCAAAGTAAGGTCTTTGCCGTCTGCCGCGGACGGCAAAAGGGGACGGCAAAGTAAGGTTCGGCAAAGAGGTACTTTGCCGTCTGCTTCGGGCGTTTGACGGCAAAGGGGCCTTTGCCATCAACAGCAGACGACAAAGAGTGCAGACGGCAATAAATGCGCTGTTACTCTGTTAGGTGGTTAATGGCAGGCCTTTGTCGTCCGCCGCTGACGGCAAACTTTGGAAGGCCTTTGCCGTCCGCCGAATGATGTCAGCCGACGTCACTACACGGCAGGCCTTTGCCATCCGCCACTGTAGGCAAAGTTTTTACTCTTTGCCGTCCACCGCCGACGGCAAAGCCTTTGCCGTCAGCCACTGTAGGCAAACTGACCAAATTGGTCAGCCTCCCAGGAAGCACAGTTGCCTGCCATGTGGCCTCTTTGTCGTCGGCTGCTGATGGCAAAGAGCCCTTTGCCGTCGATGGCAGACGACAAAGAGCCTGCATATTGTCTCTTTTTTTCTGTTTTTTTTAATCCAACAATTTTCACAGCAAATATATATGACATATATAGATATATTTAACAGCAAACATATCACATATCCAGCACATAATTCCATATACATATTACATAGCAAAGTTTCATCAACATAGCAAGTTCCATCAAGTTCCATCCATGTTCCATATATATATATTACATAGCAAAGTTTCATCAACATAGCAAGTTCTATCATAGCAAGCTAGATACAATGCAAAGTTTTAGCAAAGAAAAAGCAAGCACTCCATCATAGCAAGCTAGCTTCCATGAAGTGAGTGAAATCTGCAAAATGGTAAATAAAAAAGTTATAAATAGGTGAATAGAACAAGAAGAAGACTAGAACAAGAAGTATATGTCATTTATGAGCTAACTTAGGTGAAATGGATCATATATGAGCTAACTAAGTTGAAATGGGTTGTTTATGAGCTAACTTAGTTGAAATGGATCATTTATGAGCTAAGTTAGTTGAAATGGGTCGTTTATGAGCTAACTAAGGTGAAGGGCATCGTTTTTGAGCTAACTAGGTGAAATGGACCGTTTTTGAGCTAACTAAGGTGAAATGGATCGTTTTTGAGCTAACTAAGGTGAAATGGATCGTTTTTGAGCTAGCTAAGGTGAAATGGATCGTTATTGAGCTAACTTAGGTGAAATGGATCATTTATGAGCTAACTTAGGTGAAATGGATCATTTATGAGCTAACTTAGTTGAAATGGGTCGTTTGTGAGCTAACTAAGGTGAAATGGATCGTTTTTGAGCTAAGTGAGGTGAAATGGATTGTTTTTTAGCTAACTTAGGTGAAATGGATCATTTATGAGCTAACTTAGTTGAAATGGGTCGTTTATGAGCTAACTAAGGTGAAATGCCACGTTTTTTAGCTAACTAAGGTGAAATGGATCGTTTTTGAGCTAACTTAGATGAAATGGATCATTTAAGAGCTAATTTAGGTGAAATGGATCATTTTTAGCTAACTTAGGTGAAATGGATCGTTTACGAGCTACTCTAGGTAAATTGGGTCATTTTAGAGCTAACTTGGATAAACTGGATCATTTATAAGCTAACCTAGGTAAGATGGGTAATTTTGGAGCTAACCTAGGTGAAATGGGTCATTTTGGAGCTAACCTAGGTGAAATGGGTCATTTTAAAGCTAACGTAAGTAAAATGGATCATTTAGGAGCTAATCTATGTAAAATGGGTCATTTTAGAGCTAACTTGGATAAATTGGATCACTTATAAGCTAACTAAGGTAAAATGAGTCATTTTAGAGCTAACTTAGGTAAAATGGATCGTTTATGAGCTAACTAAGTTAATTATGCAATTTTTGACATAAGTAAGCTAAGTACATATCGTTTTAGAGCTAACTTAGGTAAAATGGATGGTTTATGAGGTCAGTAAGCTTATTAAGTCATTTTGGAGGAAAAGAAGCTAACTCTAGGTCATTATGGTAAGCATATTGGAGGAAATAAAGCTAAGTCTAGGTCTTTATGCATTTGTTAAGCAAAACACTAGAGAAACTTACCGTGATCACGGAGGTGTAGGAGCGGGCTGGCTTGCGCCGGTAGCTGGAGAAGGATCGTGCGATGCGTTTCTGGAGTTAAGCTACACCAAAGATCATTTCCAATGTCTCGTTAGCATCATGACACTCAAATGTTAAGACTAGCAAGTAATTTCCATTCAAATTAAACTCTTCATGCTCCCAGGAGCAATCACTGGCATCGGCGGAGCGGTCTGACCGGACTTCTCGCACACAGACTGCACATTTGGTTTTCACAACAGAGTCATACTAGTTAGTAATGAGACTCAAATGTTAAGACTAGCAAGTAATCTGCAGAAGAAACTTACCACAAGGAGCTCGTACATGGCCCTTGCCTTCATGTCATTCCGTGCCCTCTCCTCCTCCAACATCTTTGTCGTCCTCTCCTCCAACTCCCGCTGCCTCTCCGCCGCCTCCGCCAGAAGTTTCTCCGTTCTATCTCTCTCACTCTGTATAGCAGCCTGCAACACCACTCACATGACCATTTGTAATCATTGATGGAAGCGCACACAATGTAATGGAGAAAGATAGCTGAGTACGTATAACCAACCTTGAAGGCGAGTTGGATTGGCTGTTCACGAGGCCTTATCTCAGGAGCGGAGCTCGACTAGCGCGCCTTGATCTCCAGGAGAGTGAGAGGACAACAGATAAGTCCATGTCCCATGGCTATGGAGCCATGGGACCTCCCGCCACCAGATATCATCAGCAACTCTGTATCAATGGGACCCTGGCTCGGGTTAAAGTCCTCCCCTTTCCTCGCCTTCCCCTGATCTCTATATTGCACGAGCTTGTCGTGGGCGGAGATGTTGGTGAAGTTCTTTGGATCATCGAGGTCAGACGCAGAGAATGCCTTGACTTTCTTGTAAGGGCCAGTGTGGGCCATGGCATACAGGTCGTACACCTCTGGCACCTTATCCGCCTTATTGTAGCGTGCCTGAAAGAGAGAAACAAAGTAAATTAGTAATTAAAGGGCTAAAGCTAGCATGATGAATGAATTGCATGAATCATGAAGCAAACCACATACCCAGTTCCGCCCGTACTGAAATAAGTTGGAGCTGCCTTGGTGGTGTGGCACACCTTCCATTTGGGCACGTTTGTCCTTGGCCTCTTTGTGGGTGGCCAGCCATTCTTTTGAGCACCATGCATTGACCAACACCTCCCAACAATCCATCCGATCCGCACACCATCTCGGAGGGGCCTAAGTTAGCAAATAGAAACTTGAGCGCTACGGCTATGAATTACTAAATGAAGGAAGTAAGTACAAGCCCTTAAGAATTACCTTCATGTACTTCTCCTTACTCAAGAACTTATCGCGGCACTCCAGCTTGGGCTTCTTGATACCATGCTCGGCGTAGTAGTCTCGAACAGCCTGCACTCGAACCTCATGCCGTAAGTTCTGAAGTAGGCGCTTGCACTCCTTGTGGATAACATCTGCCGCCTCCTCCTCGTATCCCTCCTCACACCTGTAGAATGTCTGCAATCAAATGAGACAATATTGATTAGTACAATTAATAACTACCTAGTTGAAGATTTTTAATTGTGTAAAGGAGCAATTACCCAGAACTTTCTGATCACCACGTCTGCCCTCGTCTTGCACAAGACACCGTCGATAATCTCACCCGGCGGGGCCGGGGCAGCCAAGTAGTGCTCCCAAGTCAATGCAACCTCTGGAAGCCGACCCTCACCAGGCAACATGACAAACCCCGGGAAGTTTTGCCGAATCAGAACTCCAAGGACGGAGTTGGGCCGGCGGACACTTTCATGGTGGTCCCAACCCCTGCAGCATGACAAGGCCAATACATCAGTTATTTGAAGAAACTTGAATGCAGAAGGTACAAAAAGATTAAATGCACTTACCTCTCCCCATCAGGGAAAATCAACCACCTCTGCTCATGGGTCGCCAACACGGACGGGAGCCGTGTAGCACCACGCTGGTAGACGTTGCCCCCCTCCTCCCCCTCCTCATCAGTCGGCTCCCCGCCATCATCAGCATGGCCACTCAGCTCCCCGCCATCATCAGCATGGCCACTCGGCTCCTCAGGCTGACCCGACCGGTTACGCCATCCAGACGTGTGCTCCTCCGGGGTCTCGTGGGCCCAAGTCTCGTGGGCCGAAGGCCCATCGACCTGAGGCTCGTGGGCCGAAGACCCGTGGACCGGAGGCTCGTGGACCAGAGTCCGTGCATCCTCCTCCTCAGACGAGTCCACCCTAGCAGTCACGTGCTCGGGTGAAACAGCTGGGGGCGGCGGTGAGGAAGGCGCCGTAAGAGTCACCCTACCTCCTCTCCCGCGACCACGTGCTCCACCTCCTCTCTTCTTCTTACCTCGTCCCCTGCTCGGCACCGCGGTCGACGAAGAAGGACCCGGCGGTGTCGCCATACTGTCCAGCAATGCTCGGCGGAGAGGTGCGTGTGGAATGGAAGACCTCGCACCACGCGCCGACGAAGAAGGGCCCTCGGCGCGCTCCCAACCAACGCCCACCATCTTTCAACACCTGCCATGACAAAGAATAAACGAAATTAGTACAACATAAAAAAAGTACCGACATGAATAATAATATGTATATCACTTAAGTGTATCATCGTCAAGTACAACATAAAAAAATTGAATACCTGACACTACTAATAATCTCGATCAGTATCATCAATAAATGCATAATCATCATCATCACTATAATCAATGATGGGCTCATAGGGTTCATTGGCATCAACATGTGCAAGGCCACCTTGACGTAATCGGTCAAGCATTGACAGGTCATCCGCAGCAGTAACCTCTTCTTGTTCCGGCTCTTCTTGTTCCTCCTCTGGGGTGATGTCGGATTCATTGTCGCTGTCTACTTCAATGTTTTGGGGTGAAGTATAGCGGTTCTTAAAAAGCTTTTTGGAAAGACATGTCTCTTGGAAGAATTCTCCTTCATATGTGTCTGGGTTAATGTGAGGTTCATAATCCTCTTCCTTTGGGGGAGAAAGTCTAGCACGTGGCAGCACTTGATAAACGATATCCCAACCTTTCAGATTTGGATTAGTTTGGCAGGCCCACGGTAGATAGAATACTTGGGTCGCCTGTTGAGCCGTAATATAGACAAAAGGAACATCTAAATGGGTGCTTTGGTTGATTTCAGCTAGCCCTATATGTTCATGAGTCCTTCTAGTCTCCTTCGGCTGAAACCAATAACATTTGAAGACTACGACATTCGGTGGGTTTTCACCATAGAATAGAAGTTCATAAATTGCTTCAACTCTCCCATAATACTCGGTACCTCCTTCGCTGATAGCAGATACACAACAATTTGTAGACTTTCGGTCGGCCATAGATAGCTCTTTGCCATAGGCACGAAAGCGATACCCGTTGATGTCGTACTTGTCAAATGAACGGACCTTATAGTCAAAACCATTAGTGACTTGTCTCAATTCGGCGTCCATAGACTCTGAATTAGCCTACAAGTTTAATATGAAAGGATTGTTGCATTATGCACAAATTAGCGAATGAAATGAAATTGTCTAATAGAAATTACCGTTTGTTTGAACCAAGAGATGAAACCGGGATAGCCGCCTCCTTGCTTTGCGAGAAGCTCATACTCTTTGATGGAATCCTTTTGGATCTCTGCTCCATACGAGAATATGGCGACGTATCGACTGTATGACATATCCAGGAATAAGAGCAGTTTAGAGGAAATAGAAGTTGCGAAACAATGTACCGAGAACTTACTCGATGTACGGCCGCACTTCTATCAGGTTGTTGAAGATATACAACGAAATGGTCCGCCATTCTTCATTATCCAAAGATACTGGATGTGAAACACTAGCTGGTGCGAGATTCCCTTTGAATAGGCTGAGGTTGGATCCACCCTTTTTAAGGTCGTCAGCATTGTACCGAGGCTTCGGATTATGCAAATGACGATTTTTGGCTTTGTAGTGCACTGTGACGAAGTTTGCCGCCTCCTCTGTGATGAATGCCTCAACCATCGATGCTTCAATTCTAGGTTTATTTTTACATTTTTCTCGAAGCGTCTTCTACATCCTCTCAGTTGGGTAGCACTAACAATTTTGCACGCCCCCCCCCCCCAATCTTGCCTCGGTCGGGAGATGCAAAATCAAATGTTGCATTGGACTAAAGAAGCCCGGTGGAAAGATCTTCTCTAACTTGCAGATCAACTCCGGCGCCAACTCTTCCATTTCTTCTAGCACGCCAGGCGATAGTTCTTTCGCACAAAGAACACGGAAGAAATAGCTGAGTTCTGCCAGTACTAGCCATTCATCCTCAGGGATGAAGCCACACAACATCACCGGCATTACCCGCTCAATCCATATGTGCCAATCATGACTCTTGAGACCAAATATCTTCAGTTTATCAAGATTCTATCCCCTCTTTAGATTCGTTGCATACCCATCGGGGAACATCAACTGTCGTTGCACCCACAAGATAATTTCCCTCATAGCTGGCCTTCCAAGATTGAACCATGCCTTTGGCTTCGTCCAGTTCTGCTTTCCTTTCGGTTCTTTCATGTTTTGTAACGGCCTATCACATAGCGCCTCCAGATCGACTCTAGCCTTAGTATTATCCTTTGACTTCCCATCTATGCCGAACAATGTACCAAAAAGTGCCTCGGCGATATTCTTCTCAGTGTGCATCATGTCGATGTTATGGGCAAAGGAGGTCTTTGAAGTAAGGCATATCCCATAAGCATGTTTTGTGAGCCCACACGTGCTTAGTATTATACCCCTTGAAGTACCCTGGACGTTGTGGATCTGGCTCGAGAGCGTTTAACTGATCCACGGTCTGTTGGCCTGTCAATGCAGGCAGTGCAGAGTTTTTGACAACTCTACCCCTGATGAAGTTCTTCTTGTCTTTCCTGAACTTATGGCGAGGATCCAGGAACTGTCTATGCATGTCGAAGCAAGAAAACTTGCGACCGGCCTGAAGCCAACGAAACTCAAGAGCTCCCTTGCATGTGGGGCACGGGAACCTTCCATGCACACACCAGCCAACGAATAGCGCATACACCGGCAAGTCATGCGTAGAGTACATGTACCAGACACGCATTATGAAGTTCCGTTTGCTAAAGGCGTCGTATGTCTTGAACCCATTATCCCAGGTTTCTTGCAATTCGTCCTTAAGCGGCTGCATGTACACATTCATATTTTTCCCCGGATAGTTGGGCCCTGGAATTATCAACGTCAGGAAAATGTTCTTTCTTAACATAATCTGTCCGGGGGGAGATTGAGTGGAAATACAAATACGGGCCAACAACTGTATTGGGCTGCCGTCATACCAAACACACTGAACCCATCCGTGCTGATGCCGACTCGAGGATGCCTCGGATCTGCCGCTTTGTCAGCATGTAATTCATCAAACTTTTTCCACGCAACACCATCCGATGTGTGTACCATCATCAGATTCCCATCCGCATCTAGTTCAGTTCTTTTGCCTGTTTTGTGCCATGTCATCTGTCTGGCCGTCTCTTCGACCATGAAAAGACATTGAAGTCTTGGTACGATTGGCATATACCGAAGAACACTAACGGGGATTTTGGTCTGTGTCTTCTCACCCATACCGTTGTCTACCACAATATACCTGGAAGACTTGCAAATGGGACAATAGTTCAAGTCCGCATGGTCAAGCCTAAATAAGGCACATCCTTTCTCACAGGCATGTATCTTCTCATAGGGCATCTTCAGTGCACGGAGGATTTTGTCCGACTGGTACAGGTTTGCAGGCATTACATGGCCTTTGGGTAGAAAGCGTCCAAATACTGTCATAATTGCGTCATAGCATTCTCTGCCCAAGTTGAACTGAGCCTTCAAAGCCATTACTTGTGAGATGGCATCCAACTGACAAAGCTCAGTGTGCTCATGGAGCGGACGCTTTAAAGACTCCAATATTTCATTGAAGGCCTTTGCAGATTCCTCCATCTCCTCGTCCGGATCCCGAGCATCATCATAGTCTTGCACCATGTTTTCCATCCCGGTACCATGCTCGTCGGTGCGACGACGATCCACCTCAGCTCGGTCACGTTGGGAAGACTCGCCATGAAATGTCCACACTGTATAATCGGGCGTAAAACCACTCTTCTGCAGGTGTTTGCCCATTTCAACCTCTGTCCTCTTTTCCCAATTGCCGCACCGGAAACAGGGGCACCAGGTTTTCTTCTGGCCATTTGCAAATGCGGCTTGCACAAACCCCTTGGTTTTTGTGAACCATTCAGCGCTCCATTTGTTCTGACCAGTGTGACCGGTATACATCCACGCACGGTCACTCATCTTGACTTTCAGAGCTACTGGACACACAATAATTATATATGTAATTCACCATGTATATATTCATCAGTTGATCTACTTTGTCAATTTTATTACGTCCATGCAACCTACACTCTAATAGGTAATGATAGGTCCTAATCCCACCTGTGTATGTGTAGATTGGGTTCATTTTCCCAGGCTATGCTCCGGATCCGACGCAAAATTTTGGCAGCACCTCCCCGCTGTTCTCCTGATACACGTCTCTGCAATAAACAGAGAGGATGTGTACCCGGAGAACAACAGGGGAGGCACTGACGAAATTTATGCGTCGGATCTGGAGCAAAGCATATGGGAAAACGAATCCAATCTACACATACTCGGGCTGTCCATGGATAGCGTTGGACAATTCGAAAGAATCAAGGTTATAAATATGCAAATGCATGCATATTTATAACTATGACGCTTTCGAACGGGAGACAATATTGGTTACGCATACTGATGATTCAAGACACATATATAGCTAGCTATCAAGTTTCATCGGAATAGATCAAATAATTAATGGGGGAGGAGGACATGTCATTTGTGCTCACCCACGAACGAAGGGGCTGAGCTCGTCAAACGCATGGCGAGGTCGTCGAACAGCAAACCTCGCAGCGATGAAACAACTGCACATTTAAAACTACCCGATCAACACAATTAGATATGATGTTTTTCATAAAAAAAATCGAAAAGTATATGACCTAACTAATAATTCACAAATATATGACCCCGTCGGCCTCTGCAAGGCCAAAGAACACCTTTTTGGGAGGTGTCGGGGTGTTGTGTTGGTGTCAGGGTGCCGTGTCGGGGTTGGGGTGCTGTTTCGGGGTCGGGGGTCGGGGTGTCGTGTCGGTGTCGGGGTAGTGCCATGTCGGGG
>NC_041384.1:716521177-716533915 GCF_002162155.2 Triticum dicoccoides
GGGCGGGGGCCGGTGGGGCACCGGGCGGCAGTGGCGACGGGGCGGTGGGGCGGCGCGTGGGGTGGTGGGGCGACGGGGTGGCGGCGAGTGCTGAGGGCGGTGGCGCGCGTGTGAAGAAGAGAAAGAGAGAGAGGGGGCGGGGTGGGGCGCGGCCGTTAACGTTAGTGGGGCCCCTCCCTCTTTGTCGTCCGCCCCCCTTTGTCGTCCTCTTATTTTCTCTTTGCCGTCTGCTAGCGGACGGCAAAGAGGGGGGCCGTTAGGTTTTTTTTAAGCAGCTCGTCAGTGGGGCCCCCTCCCTCTTTGCTGTCCACTAGCGGACGGCAAAGAACTGGCTGATGGAAAATTAGGTCTTTGCCATCAGCCAGTTCTTTGCCGTCTGCTTTTTGGTAGCTGATGGCAAAGAGCTTCTTTGCCGTCCGCTAGCTGACGGCAAAGAGCTGGCAGATCGCAAAGTACCTGATTCCAGTAGTGCACATTCATTGCAAAGTTCACAAGTACGGCTAAGAAAATTTAAATTTTCAGCACAAACATCTAGCCTTTCTTGCAACCATTTAGTTTATAAGTACTTATGCCTCTTGCAACATCTATCTTCCCTAATTGGTGTGTACTTGCAAACTCTATGCACTCCACAAAAATCGACATGCTTATAAGAGACATTCTCATCATGACTAGTGCAATCATCATTAGTACTATGGATATTCAAAGAGTTCATACTAATAACATTGCAATCATGCTCATCATTCAAAGATTTAGTGCCAAACATTTTAATGCATTCTTCTTCTAATACTTTGGCACAATTTTCCTTTCCATCATACTCACGAAAGATATTAAAAATATGAAGCGTATGAGGCAAACTCAATTCCATATTTTTTGTAGTTTTCTTTTATAAACTAAACTAGTGCTAAAACAAGACACAAAAAGAATCGATTGCAAGATCTAAAGATATACCTTCAAGCGCTAACCTCCACGGCAACGGCGCCAGAAAAGAGCTTGATGTCTACTGCACAACCTTCTTCTTATAGATGTTGTTGGGCCTCCAAGTGCAGAGGTTTGTAGGACAGTAGCAAATTTCCCTCAAGCGGATGACCTAAGGTTTATCAATCTGTGGGAGACGTAGGATGAAGATGGTCTCTTGATACGTCCATTTTGCATCATGCTTTTATATCGATATTTATTACATTATCGGCTGTTATTACACATTATGTCACAATACTTATGCCTATTCTCTCTTATTTTACAAGGTTTCCATAAAGAGAGAGAATGCCGGCAGCTGGGATTCTGGGCTGGAAAAGGAGCAAATATTAGAGACCTATTCTGCACAGCTCCAAAAGTCCTGAAACTTCACGGAAGACATTTTCAGAATTTATAAAAAATACTCAATGGAAGAGATTCACCAGGGGGTCCACACCCTGCCCACGAGGGTGGGGGCGCGCCCTACCCCCCTAGGAGCGCCCCCTACCTCATGGGCCCCCTGGTGGCCCTTTGGTGGCCATCTTCTGCTATATGAAGTCTTTCGATGGAAAAAAAATAAGAAGTCATCTTCTCGGACGAAACTCCGCCGCCACGAGGCGGAACCTTGGCGGATCCAGTCTAGGGCTCCAGCAGAGCTGTTCTGCCGGGGAAACTTCCCTCCCGGAGGGGAAATCATCGCCATCGTCATCATCAACTCTCCTCTCATCGGGAGAGGGCAATCTCCATCAACATCTTCATCGGCACCATCTCCTCTCAAAATCCTAGTTCATCTCTTGTATCCAATTCTTGTCTCCATGTTCGAGATTGGTGCTAGTAGGTTGCTAGTAGTGTTAATTACTCCTTGTAGTTGATGCTAGTTGGTTTAATTAGTGGAAGATCATACGTTCAGATCCTATATGCATATTAATACCCCTCTGATTATGAACATGAATATGCTTTGTGAGTAGTTACGTTTGTTCCTGAGGACATGGGAGAAGTCTTGCTATTAGTAGTCATGTGAATTTGGTATTCGTTCGATATTTTGATGAGATGTATGTTGTCTCTCCTCTAGTGGTGTTATGTGAAGGTCGACTACATGACACTTCACCATTATTTGGGCCTAGAGGAAGGCATTGGGAAGTAATAAGTAGATGATGGGTTGCTAGAGTGATAGAAGCTTAAACCCTAGTTTATGCGTTGCTTCGTACGAGGCTGATTTGGATCCATATGTTTCATGCTATGGTTAGGTTTACCTTAATACTTTTGTTGTAGTTGTGGATGCTTGCAATAGAGGTTAATCATAAGTGGGAGGCTTGTCCAAGTAAGGACAGTAGCCAAGCACCTGTCCACCCAAATACCAAATTATCAAAGTACCGAATGCGAATCATATGAGCGTGATGAAAACTAGCTTGATGATATTCCCATGTGTCCTCGGGAGTGCTTTTCTCTATATAAGAGTTTGTCCAGGCTTGTCCTTTGCTACAAAAGGTATTGGGACACCTTGCTGCACTTTATTTACTTTTGTTACTTGTTGCTCGTTACATTTTATCCTATCACAAAAATATCTGTTACCACTTATTTCAGTACTTGCAGAGAATACCTTGCTGGAAACTGCTTATCATTTCCTTCTGCTCCTCGTTGGGTTTGACACTCTTACTTATCGAAAGGATTACGATAGAACCCCTATACTTGTGGGTCATCAAGACTCTTTTCTGGCGCCGTTGCAGGGGAGTGAAGCGTCTTTGGTAGGTGGAATTTGGTAAGGAAAGATTTATATAGTGTGCTGAAATTTACGGTCACTTGTTACTATGGAAAGTAATCCTCTGAGGGGCTTGTTCGGGGTATCTTCACCCCGACCAGCAGAGTAAAGAGTTGCTCAACCTAATGAACCTACTGAAAATGAAAATGTCTGCTTTGAAATTCCTTCGGGTATGATAGAAAAACTGCTAGCTAATCCCTTTTTAGGAGATGGAACAAAGCATCCTGATGAGCATCTGATATATGTGGATGAAGTTTGTGGATTATTTAAGTTTGCAGGTGTACCCGGAGATGTTGTTAAGAAGAAGGTCTGCCCTTTATCTTTGAAGGGAGATGCATTGACATCGTATAGGCTATGTGATGATAAGGGGTCTTGGAATTACAAACGATTGAAATTGGAATTTCATCAGAAGTTTTATCCTATGCATCTTCTTCATCGTGATCGCAATTATATATATAATTTTTGGCCTCGTGAAGGAGAAAGCATTGCTCAAGCTTGGGGGAGGCTTAAATCAATGTTATATTCATGCCCCAATCATGAGCTCTCAAGAGAAATGATTATTCAAATTTTTTATGCTCGACTTTCTGATAACAATCGCACCATGCTTGGTACTTCTTGTGCTGGCTCTTTTATGATAAAGACTATTGAATTCAAATGGGATTTATTGGAAAGAACTAAACGCAACTCTGAAGATTGG
This sequence comes from Triticum dicoccoides, assembly GCF_002162155.2. Taxonomy (NCBI): domain Eukaryota; kingdom Viridiplantae; phylum Streptophyta; class Magnoliopsida; order Poales; family Poaceae; genus Triticum; species Triticum dicoccoides. The sequence goes on from NC_041384.1 coordinate 716,524,585, forward strand.
GACCTCGACGAAGGTAAGGAGTTAGATATGACACCTAAGTTTGATTGTGTTAAATCTTTTATGAATACCGATGTTTTCCGTAAATTTAGCACTAAATATGGATTTGACTCTGATATAGTAGCTTCTTTCTGTGAATCTTTTGCTACTTATGTTGATCTCCCCAAGGAGAAGTGGTTTAAATATCATCCTCCCATAGAAGTAAAAGTAGCTACACCTTTAAAGTTGAAGAAAAGATTGTCACTTATAACGATACTATTGTTCCTACTACTTATGTTGAGAAAACACCTTTCCCTATTAGGATAAAGGATCTTGCTAAAGCTTCAACTATGGTTCGTAAAAGCAATATTAAAACTTATACACCTCATGAGCAAATTAAAGTTGAACCTAATATTGCTATTTTTAAAGATCTCTTGTCTGATAATATTGATGGGCATGTTATTCATTTCCTTGATGAAACTGCTAGAATTGCTAAACCTTGTGCTAAAGATAAAAACAGACATGTGGTAGGCATGCCTGTTATTTCTGTTAAAATAGGAGATCATTGTTATCATGGCTTATGTGATATGGGTGCTAGTGCTAGTGCAATACCTTATTCCTTATACAAAGAAATTATGCATGATATTGCACCTGCTGAGATAGAAGATATTGATGTCACAATTAAACTTGCCAATATAGACACTATTTAACCAATGGGAATTGTGAGAGATGTTGAAGTCTTGTGTGGGAAAACTATATATCCTGCCGATTTTCTTGTTCTTGGTTCCCCACAAGATAGCTTTTGTCCCATTATATTTGGTAGACCCTTCTTGAACACTGTTAATGCTACCATAGATTGCAAAAGGGATGTTGTTACTATCTGTTTAGATGATATGACCCATGAATTTAATTTTTCTAAATTTAGTAGACAACACCGTGAAGAAGAATCACCTAGTAAGGATGAAATTATTGGTCTTGCTTCTATTGTCGTACCTCCTAGTGATCCTTTAGAACAATATTTGCTAGACCATGAAAATGATATGTTTATGAATGAAAGAAGGGAAATAGATGAAGTATTCTTTAAACAGGAACCTATTATGAAAAACAATTTACCTATTGAAATCCTTGGGGATCCTCCTCCACCCAAGGGTGATCCCGTGTTTGATCTTAAACCGTTACCTGATACTCTTAAATATGCTTATCTTGATGAGAAAAGGATATATCCTATTATTATTAGTGCTAACCTTTCAGAGCATGAGGAAGAGAGATTATTGAAAACTCTGAAGAAGCACCGTGCTGCTATTGGGTATACTCTTGATGATCTTAAGGGCATTAGTCCCACTTTATGTCAACATAAAATTAATTTGGAAGAAGATGCTAAACCAGTTCGTGATCATCAACGCCGGCTGAATCCTAAAATGAAAGAAGTGGTAAGAAAGGAAATACTAAAGGTCCTTGAGGCAGGTATAATCTATCCCGTTGCTGATAGTCAGTGGGTAAGTCCTGTCCATTGTGTCCCTAAGAAGGGAGGTATTACTATCGTTCCTAATGATAAAGATGAATTGATTCCTCAAAGAATTATTACAGGGTATAGGATGGTAATTGATTTTCGTAAATTAAATAAGGCCACTAAAAAGGATCATTACCCCTTACCTTTTATCGATCAAATGCTAGAAAGATTATCCAAACATACACATTTTTGCTTCCTAGATGGTTATTTTGGTTTCTCTCAAATACATGTGTCAGCCAAAGATCAATCAAAGACTACTTTTACATGCCCTTTTGGTACTTTTGCTTATAGACGTATGCCTTTTGGTTTATGTAATGCACCTGCTACCTTTCAAAGATGCATGATGGCTATATTCTCTAACTTTTGTGAAAAGATTTGTGAGGTTTTCGTGGACGATTTCTCCGTGTATGGATCTTCTTTTGATGATTGCTTGAGCAATCTTGATCGAGTTTTGCAGAGATGTGAAGAAACTAATCTTGTCTTGAATTGGGAAAAGTGCCACTTTATGGTTAATGAAGGTATTGTCTTGGGGCACAAAGTTTCTGAAAGAGGTATTGAGGTTGATAAAGCCAAGGTTGATGCTATTGAGAAGATGCCAAGTCCCAAGGACATCAAAGCTATAAGAAGTTTCCTTGGTCATGCCGGATTTTATAGGAGGTTCATTAAGGACTTCTCAAAAAATTCTCGGCCTCTAACTAATTTATTACAAAAAGAAATACCATTTGTTTTTGATGATGATTGTGTAGAAGCATTTGAAATACTTAAGAAAGCATTGATCTCTGCACCCATTGTTCAGCCACCTGATTGGAATTTACCCTTTGAAATTATGTCTGATGCTAGTGATTATGTTTTAGGTGATGTTCTAGGGTAAAGAGTTGATAAGAAATTAAATTTTATTCAATATGCTAGTAAAACCCTAGACAATGCTCAAAGAAATTATGCTACTACTGAAAAAGAATTCTTAGCATTTGTATTTGCTTGTGATTAGTTTAGACCTTATATTGTCGATTCTAAAGTAACTATTCACACTGATCATGTTGCTATTAAATATCTCATGGAAAAGAAAGATGCTAAACCTAGACTTATTAGATGGGTTCTCTTGCTACAAGAATTTTACTTACATATTGTTGATACAAAGGGAGCTGAGAACCCCGTTGCAGACAACTTTTCTAGGTTAGAAAATGTGCTTGATGACCCACTACCTATTGATGATAGCTTTCCTGATGAGCAATTAAATGTCATCAATGCTTCTCATTCTGCTCCATGGTATGCTGATTATGCTAATTACATTGTCGCTAAGTTTATACCACCTAGTTTCACATACCAGCAAAAGAAAAAGTTCTTCTATGATTTGAGACATTACTTTTGGGATGATCCACATCTTTATAAAGAAGGAGTAGATTGTGTTATTAGACGTTGTGTACCTGAGCATGAACAGGAACAGATCCTACGCACGTGTCACTCCGAATCTTATGGAGGACACCATGCTGGAGATAGAACTGCACATAAGGTATTGCATTCTGGTATTTATTGGCCGACTCTCTTCAAGGATGCCCATAAGTTTGTCTTATCTTGTGATGAATGTCAAAGAATTGGTAATATTAGTAGACGTCAAGGAATGCCTATGAACTATTCACTCATAATTGAACCATTTAATGTTTGGGGCTTTGACTATATGGGAATCTTTCCTTCCTCTAATGGATATACACATATTTTAGTTGCTGTTGATTACGTTACTAAGTGGGTAGAAGCTATTCCAAGTGCTGATCATAACACTTCTATTAAAATGCCTAAAGAAGTTATTTTTTCCAAGATTTGGAGTCACTAGATATTTAATGACTGATGGTGGTTCACATTTTAATCATGGTGCTTTCCGTAAAATGCTTGGTAAATATGATGTTAATCATAAAATTTCATCTCCTTATCACCCACAGTTAGTGGTCAAGTAGAATTGAGTAATAGAGAGCTCAAATTAATTTTGCAAAAGACTGTTAATAGATCCAGAAAGAATTGGTCTAAGAAACTTGATGATGCATTATGGGCCCATAGAACTACATATAAAAATCCTATGGGTATGTCTCCGTATAAAACGGTTTATGGAAAAGCATGTCACTTACCTCTCGAACTAGAACACAAGGCATATTGGGTCATTAAAGAACTCAATTATGATTTTAAACTTGCCGGTGAGAAGAGGTTATGTGATATTAGCTCACTTGATGAATGGAGAACCCAAGCCTATGAAAATGCCAAGTTGTTTAAAGAAAAAGTTAAAAGATGGCATGACAAAAGAATACAAAAGCGTGAGTTTAATGTAGGTGATTATGTATTGCTATACAACTCTCGTTTAAGATTCTTTGCAGGAAAACTTCCCTCTAAATGGGAAGGTCCTTATGTTATTGAGGAGGTCTATCGTTCCGGTGCCATAAAAATCAACAACTCCGAAGGCACAAATCCGAAGGTGGTGAACGGTCAAAGAATCAAACAATATATCTCAGGTAATCCCATAAATGTTGAAACCAATGTTATTGAAACCGTAACCCCAGAGGAATACATAAGGGACACTTTCCAAAATGTTTCGGACTCCGAAAAGGAATAGGTATGTGGTACGGTAAGTAAACCGACTCCAAAATAGTTTTTAAGGCAATATTTCTCCATTTTATAATATTTAGAAAAATAGAAAAATAAGTAGCAGTCCAGGAAGGACACAAGGGCTCCACGACGGTGGAGGGCGTGCCCTACCCTCCTGGGCGCGCCCCCTACCTCGTGGGCACCTCGTGTGCTCTCCGGACTCCGTTTTCTTACACAATACGTATTTTGGCCATTAAAATTCATTATATAATCTCCCGGAGGTTTTGACTCCCGTATCATGCAAAAAGATCCTTTCTTTGTTTCGAGCTGTCCTGCTGTAGATTTGAGCAACATGCCGTCCCAGGATTCGGAAGGAGAGAGCTATGTGGCTGATTACCTTGCAGGCCCTAGAGTCTATGGGGATGTGGAGCATTGCGGTTGGACTACGGAAGAAGAAGAGCACTATGAACCTAAGGGAAAGGAGGAGACGAGCTCAGATGAAGATGAAGTCCCACTACCTCAACCTGGGGACATGCATGTGGAGTTCAAAAAGTCAAGCCTCCCTGATAGAGTAAAGAGACCTAAGATCGAGTTTATCCCTTTTCGCCTCTTGCAGGAAAACAAACAGGAACTATGCAAAAAGATACTGAGACTGGAGTAGGAGATCGAGGACCTAAGGGACCAAAATTCTGTCCTCAAGCGTAAGTCAAGGAAGAAACCTACGCCATCAGCAAAATCACGACCGTCTCCACCAACAAAGAAGAATTGAGTATCTGGTATGGGCACACCCCTTGGCAACTACCAAGCTTGGGGGAGTGCCTCGATGATACGTCTCCATCGTATCTACTTTTCCAAACACTTTTGCCCTTGTTTTGGACTCTAACTTGTATGATTTGAATGGAACTAACCCGGACTGACGCTATTTTCAGCAGAATTGCCATGATGTTGTTTTATGTGCAGAAAACAAATATTCTCGGAATGACCTGAAACTCCACGGAACATCATAGAAAAAACAATAAAAAATTCTCGCCAAAGTTGAAGACCAGGGGGCCCACACCCTTCTCACGAGGGTGGGGGCGCCCCCCCCCCTAGGGCGTGCCCCCTACCTCGTGGGCCCCCTGTTGCGTCTCCGACTCCAACTCCACCTCCATATATTGAGTTTCGATGAGAAAAAATCAGAGAGAAGAAATCATCGCGTTTTACGATACGGAGCCACCGCCAAGCCCTAAAACCTCTCGGGAGGGCTAATCTGGAGTCCGTTCGGGGCTCCGGAGAGGGGGATTCATCGCCGTCGTCATCATCAACCATCCTCCATCAGCAATTTCATGATGCTCACCGCCGTGCGTGAGTAATTGCATCATAGGCTAGCTGGACGGTGATGGGTTGGATGAGATTTATCATGTAATCGAGTTAGTTTTGTTAGGGTTTGATCCCTAGTATCCATTATGTTCTGAGATTGATGTTGCTATGACTTTGCTATGCTTAATGCTTGTTAATAGGGCCCGAGTGCCATGATTTCAGGTCTGAACCTATTATGTTTTCATGAATATATGTGAGTTCTTCATCCTATCTTGCAAGTCTATAGTCACCTACTATGTGTTATGATCCGGCAACCCCAAAGTGACAATAATCGGGACCACTCCCGGTGATGACCATAGTTTGAGGAGTTCATGTATTCACTATGTGGTAATGCTTTGTTCCGGTTCTGTATTAAAAGGAGGTCTTAATATCCCTTAGTTTCCAATAGGACCCTGCTGCCACGGGAGGGTAGGACAAAAGATGTCATGCAAGTTCTTTTCCATAAGCACGTATGACTATATACGGAATACATGCCTACATTACATTGATGAATTGGAGCTAGTTCTGTGTCACCCTATGTTATGACTGTTACATGATGAACCACATCCGACATAATTATCCATCACTGATCCTGTGCCTACGAGTTTTCCATATACTGGTTCTCGCTTATTTACTTTCCCGCTGCTACTGTTACAATCACTACAAAATACCAAAAACATTACTTTTGCTATCTTTACTTTTGTTGCTACTACCACCACTATCATATTACTTTGCTACTAAACACTTTGCTGCAGATACTAAGTTTCCAGGTGTGGTTGAATTGACAACTCAGCTGCTAATACTTGAGAATATTATTTGGCTCCCCTTGTGTCGAATCAATAAATTTGGGTTGAATACTCTACCCCCGAAAGTTGTTGCGATCCCCTATACTTGTGGGTTATCACCCGGTATCGTATCACCATCACTTTTATCTTTACCATTTTCCTTAGTTCGATCCTTTTGGTAATATCTTGATCTAGTAGAATAAAAGTTCTTAGTATGATGTAGTCATGAGTTTTGCTTTGTAATCCTTCTATGTAATCGAGTCCGTGAGCTACATAATAAAGATTAGTGTTGAGTCAAGGGCTTGATTATTTTGCCATGATCCTAAGCGACTAAAAGAAAAGAGAAAGAAATAAAAAGAAACAAAGAGATCATGTGAGTCTTATGGAGAGTAATGAGCTCACATAGAAAAAGTATGATGAATGAAAGTTGTTGAGAGTTGACAAACATAGTTTTGGTCATCATTGCAATTAATAGGAAGTAATAGAGAAATATAGTTCTTCACATATAGATATATTATCTTGGACATCTTTTATGTATGCGAGCACTCATTAAAATATGACATGCCAAAGAGTTTACGTTGGACAAGGAAGACAACGTAATGGGTTATGTTTTCTTACATCTGAAATAAATTATATTGTCATGGACCATCCAACATGGTTGAGCTTGCCTTTCCCCCTTGTGCTAGCCAAATTCATCGCACCAAGTAGAGATAGTACTTGTGCTTCCAAATACCCTTAAACCAATTTTGCCATGAGAGTCCACCATACCTACCTATGGATTGAGTAAGATCCTCTAAGTAAGTTGTCACCGGTGCAAGCAATAAAAATTGTTCTCTAAATATGTATGACTTATTAGTGTGGGAGAAAATAAACTTTATACGATCGTGCGATATGGAAGAAATAAAAGCGACAAACTGCATAATAAAGGTCCATATCACAAGTGGCAATATAAAGTGACGTTCATTCGCATTAAGATTTTGTGCGTCTAACCATAAAAGCGCATGACAACCTCTGCTTCCCTCTGCGAAGGGCTTATATTTTACTTTTATCTCCTACATTGCATAAGAGTCATGGTGATCTTCACCCTTCCTTTTTACATTTTTTCCTTTGGCAAGCACAGTATGTTGGAAAGATCCTGGTATATATGGCTAATTGGATGTGAGTTTTCATGAACTATTACCGTTGACATTACCCTTGAGGTAAAACGTTGGGAGGCAAAACTATAAGCCCTTATATCTTTCTCTGTGTTCGATTAAAACTCCATACCCATAAGTATTGTGTGAGTGTCAGCAATTGTGAAAGACTATATGATAGTTGAGTATGTGGACTTGCTGAAAAACTCTTATGTTGACTCTTTCCTATGTTATGATAAATTGCAATTGCTCCAATGACTGAGATTACATCTTGTTAGTTTTCAATGAAGTTTATGATTCGTATTTGAAATTGTGATTGAATTATTACTTTAGCATAAGAAATCATATGGCAAGAATTATATAAGTTGATGTTCTAAGAATGATCATGATGCCCTCATGTCCATATTTTATTTTTTTATCGACACCTCTATCTCTAAACATGTGGACATATTTTTCGATTTCGGCTTTCGCTTGAGGACAATCGAGGTCTAGGCTTGGGGGAGTTGATACGTCCATTTTGCATCATGCGTTTATATCGATATTTATTGCATTATGGGCTGTTATTACACATTATGTCACAATACTTATGCCTATTCTCTCTTATTTTACAAGGTTTCCATAAAGAGAGAGAATGACGGCAGCTAGGATTCTAGGCTGGAAAAGGAGCAAATATTAGAGACCTATTCTGCATAGCTCCAAAAGTCCTGAAACTTCACGGAAGGCGTTTTCAGAATATATAAAAAATACTCGGCGGAAGAGATTCACCAAGGGGGGCCACACCCTGCCCACAAGGTTGGGGGCGCGCCCTACTCCCCTGGGCGCACCCCCTACCTTGTGGGCCCTCCGGTGGCCATCTTCTGCTATATTAAGTCTTTCGATGGGAAAAAATAAGAAGCAATATTCTCGGACGAAACTCCGCCGCCACGAGGCGGAACCTTGGCGGATCCAATCTAGGGCTCCGGCAGAGGTGTTCTACTGGGGAAACTTCCCTCCTGGAGGGGGAAATCATCGCCATCGTCATCACCAACGCTCCTCTCATCGGGAGAGGGCAATCTCCATCAACATCTTCATCAGCACCATCTCCTCTCAAAACCCTAGTTCATCTCTTGTGTCCAATTCTTTTCTCCAAGTCCGGGATTGGTGCTAGTAGGTTGCTAGTAGTATTAATTACTCCTTGTAGTTGATGCCAGTTGGTTTAATTGGTGGAAGATCATATGTTCAGATCCTATATGCATATTAATACCCCTCTGATTATGAACATGAATATGCTTTGTGAGTAGTTACGTTTGTTCCTGAGGTGTGACGCCCGGGTAATTAAGCTACAATAATCCCCGCTAATGATACCACGTCACCTCGGTTACTGTGGATAAACTCGCGTTAGTTCGGAACCTAGTTCGAATTTCAAATTCAAAATCGAGCAAACAATAAAAGTTTTCAAATATTAAAATTTAAATGTTCGGAGTGAACCAAATAATACATAGGTAATTATGGTGATGAAACCACATTTTTATAAAAAATTTAAATGCTCAAATGAAAATAAAACAGCAGCAAAAGAAAGTAATTAAATGCCTTTTGTATTTTGTAAAATATTGAACTATTTTATTTAGCTGTCCAAATTAATGTGGCAGTGGTATCTTTAACATACCATATTTAGGTGTTGTTCTCACATTCTTCAAAATTGAAATAAATTAATAATTTAATAAAACCGAAAGGAATAAAAAAAGAAAAGAAAAGAAAAGAAAAAGAAGAAGAATAAAAGAGAGAAAGAACCCCCCCACTGGGCCACAGCCCAGCTGGCCTCTGGGCCAACCAGGCCGGCCCAACCGCGCCCTCTACTTCCCCCTGGATGCCCGAAACCCTAGCCCCACTCGCTCACTTCCCCCCTCCCGCACGACGCCCACTCCGCTCGCTTTCCCCTTCCTCCCCGATCCAGATCGGATCGGGGGAACGAACCCCGTCGCCCCCTGCGCCCCGACGCCAGCCCGCCACACGCCGGACCGCCCCGCCGCCACACGACGCCG
>NC_041384.1:716534340-716541720 GCF_002162155.2 Triticum dicoccoides
CACGCGCTTGGCCGCCCGCGACCCCCCTGGTGCTGCGTCCCCGCCCGGTGCCGCGCCGGATCTGGTCGCCCCTGGATGTGCGCCCGTTCGGGCTGGGCGCCAGCGCCCGCACGCCCGCGCGCCCGTTATGCCCCCTGGGTCACTGACCGGGGGGCCCACGCCCCATAACGTTTTATAAAAAAAAGGAATTAAAAAAAATAATAATAATGAAAAAAATAAAAATAAAATAAATATAAATATATTAAATAAATAAATAACAACTAAAATAATTAAAATATTAATTATTTAATTAATTAAGTAATTAATTAAGTTAATTAATCCTGATTAGATTAACCTAATCACTAATTAAATTAACTAATTTGTAATTAAACTAAACAGTGTATGACAGGTGGGTCCCACTAGACCCACACGTCAGGTTGACCAGGTCAATGGTCAACGTTGACCTGCTGACATCACTCTGATGTCATGCTGACGTCATAAATTCATTTTCGAATTAAATAATTAATTAATTAAATTCCAGAAATTAATATAATCTTTAGAAAATCATATCTTTTAATCCGTAACTCGGATGAAAATACTTTCTACATGAAAGTTGCTCAGAACGACGAGACGATTCCGGATACGCAGTCCGTTCGTCCGCCACACACCCCTAACCTATCGAACTCGCAACTTTTCCCCTCCGGTTCATCTGTCCGAAAACGCGAAACACCGGGAATACTTTCCCGGATGTTTCCCCCCTTCGTCGGTATCACCAACTACCGCGATTGGGCGCACCTAGCATCGTTACTTGTCATGTCATGCATCGATATGCATTTGTTTGCATTGTATTCATTGTTTCTTCCCCCTCTTCTCTCCCGTAGACTACGAGACCGACGCTGCTGCTGCCCAGTTCGACTACGGAGTTGACGACCCCTCCTTCTTGCCAGAGCAATCAGGCAAGCCCCCCCCCTTGATCACCAGATATCGCCTATTCTACTCTATACTGCTTGCATTAGATTAGTGTAGCATGTTACTGCTTTCGTTAATCCTATTCTGATGCATAGCCTGACATTGTCGCTACATCTGTTGATACCTTACCTGCAATCCTAAATGCTTAGTATAGGATGCTAGTTTAACATCATTGGCCCTACATTCTTGTCAGTCTGCCTTGCTATACTATCGGGCCGTGATCACTTGGGAGGTGATCACGGGTATATACTATACATACATACATACTATACAGATGGTGACTAAAGTCGGGTCAGCTCATTGAGTACCCGCAAGTGATTCTGACGAGGGGGATGAAAGGACAGGTGGTTCCATCCCGGTAGAGGTGGGCCTGGGTTCCCGACGGCCCTCGACTGTTACTTTGTGGCGGAGCGACAGGGCAGGTTGAGACCACCTAGGAGACAGGTGGGCCTGGCCCTGTTCGGCGTTCACGGATACTTAACACGCTTAACGAGATCTTGGTATTTGATCTGAGTCGGCTACGAGCCTATACGCACTAACCATCTACGTGGGAGTAGTTATGGGTATCCCGACGTCGTGGTATCAGCCGAAGCACTTCAGACGTCAGCGACGGAGCGGCGCGCGCCGAATTGGACTGGAACGCCACTAGGCTAGGTCTGCTTTCGGCCGCGTACGCAACGTGCAGGTGTGCTATGGGCGATGGGCCCAGACCCCTGTGCGCTTAGGTTTAGACCGGCGTGCTGGCCTCTCTGTTGTGCCTAGGTGGGGCTGCGACGTGTTGATCTTCCGCGGCCGGGCATGACCCAGGAAAGTGTGTCCGGCCAAATGGGATCAAGCGTGTTGGGTAAGTTGGTGCACCCCTGCAGGGAAGTTAATCTATTCGAATAGCCGTGATCTTCGGTAACAGGACGACTTGGAGTTGTACCTTGACCTTATGACAACTAGAACCGAATACTTAATAAAACACACCCTTCCAAGTGCCAGATACAATCGGTGGTCGCTCTCCCTCAGGGATACGAGGGGAGGATCGCCGGGTAGGATTATGCTATGCGATGCTACTGGAGATGCTACTTGGAGATGCTACTTGGAGGACTTCAATCTACTCTCTTCTACATGCTGCAAGACGGAGGCTGCCAGAAGCGTAGTCTTCGATAGCATTAGCTATCCCCCTCTTATTCTGGCATTTTGCAGTTCAGTCCACTGATATGGCCTCCTTACACATATACCCATGCATATGTAGTGTAGTTCCTTGCTTGCGAGTACTTTGGATGAGTACTCACGGTTGCTTTCTCCCCCCCCCTTTTTCCCCCTTTCCTTTCTTTCTGGTTGTCGCAACCAGATGCTGGAGTCCAGGAGCCAGACGCCATCGTCGACGACGACCCCTACTACACTGGAGATGCCTACTACTACGTGCAGCCCGCTGACGACGACCAGGAGTAGTTAGGAGGATCCCAGGCAGGAGGCCTGCGCCTCTTTCGATCTGTATCCCAGTTTGTGCTAGCCTTCTTAAGGCAAACTTGTTTAACTTATGTCTGTACTCAGATATTGTTGCTTCCGCTGACTCGTCTATGATCGAGCACTTGTATTCGAGCCCTCGAGGCCCCTGGCTTGTATTATGATGCTTGTATGACTTATTTTATTTGTAGAGTTGTGTTGTGATATCTTCCCGTGAGTCCCTGATCTTAATCGTACACATTTGCGTGCATGATTAGTGTACAATTGAATCGGGGGCGTCACAAGTTGGTATCAGAGCCGACTGCCTGTAGGAATCCCCCTTTCACACTTCTTGGCCGAAGTCGAGTCTAGACATTGCAAAACTTTTACTAACTTGGCTGTGTGCCTTACGGGCCCACGTCGCCATCGGGAGGTACTAGGATCTTTTACTCCTCGACCTTTACTCTGGGACTCTGAGCTCTCTTCTATTCGGGTTAAACGATTTTTACTGAAAACTAACTTTAGGTTCTCGAAAATACTTTCTCCCGGAGAGCCCCTTCAGTCCAGATGGTCACCGACTGCACCAGAAGATTTCGGAGATACTCTTTGATATTCTCTCGAGACTTTGTGCCCATCACTTTTGCTATTCCCGATCACCGATAAATCCGTATGGAAAACTACTTACACTTGCCATTCATACGATCATCCCCCATTGATCTTGTTATTACAAGATACCCCGAAGTTTTCTCTATTGTTTCGAGAATACTTTGTGCCTACTGCCTAGCAGTTCCTTGCCACATGAATACCCCTTCAAATAAATACTCGCACTTGTCGAGTATCCGCTCATCCCCAGTTGTTCATGTGTTTCACAAAATTATTCAAAATACTATTCGATCTTCTGAAAATCCTTTGGAGCCTTTGGCTCTTGAAATTCTTGCTTGCTCGCATTATGGTTAATCCCACAAGTCTTGTAGTCTTATTGACATTCCTTGTCGTTATCATTTTGAGTCTGTTGACTCAATATGTTGTGAATACACGCAATCATCATTGATCCTTATAAATTACCTTTCCGGCTGAGCTTCCATTCTTTTAACTGGAATTGGTTCTCGACCAATCCAATTGTCGTTGATTGTACCCTAAGGCTATTCAACTTATCCATCCCTAATCAGAGCATTGCTTCTGCTCCCTTGATATGGAAATCATATTCCTTTGCATTTTACAATTGAGTTAGTCAGTTGTTTCTATAATCTAATCTCCTTGCATTCTTCTTCCTCTAGTTGAGTACCGATACTCGTATCAGATCCTTTGTGGACCATCAAGTCCTTTGTTGGATTGTTATCCGACAGTGTCCTTCACATTTGATCACCTTGTGAGTTCTTCCCCTGATACATAATGCCTTTGTTAAGTTGTATCCTCTGCTTGGCCAACCATGCTCTGCTTTCGGGCTTGTGTTATTTACTCTTGAAACTTGTGGTATATGTTTCTAAGAAGCCCCTATGGGTTGAACATATGCATTCTCTAAACCGTGTGAACCCGAAAGTTTTCACGAGTCATACTCTTCTGGTGCTTCACCAGATAAAATTTCAACACTGCAACTTCATCGAACGTGAGAAGTGAATGAAAGGTTATGCATTGGAGAAGTGGGATTCGACCTTGAACTTGTGTTCATGCCCATGGACACGATGTAGATCTTATCATTAAAGCTTCTCTTAAATAAATTATTCCTTTGGTATAAGTTCATCTTATAACTAGGATCTGGCCTTTTGCAATCGTGGTTTTGACCATGTTCTCCTTTAAATATCATGTCCGGTGCAAGTTTAAGCACTTGTCTTCTATAGAGCAATACCCCAGTTCAACTTCTAGTTTGATCTGTCCTCGAGTATTACCACCTGGTATCTCGAGATTATCTTGGAACTGCATAATTTCTTATGAGTTCTTCGTCAAGTACTACATACTCACCGATTACAATTTTTCATGGGCTCGGAGTTATTGAACACTCAAAGACACCGATAACTGAACCGAGTCCGCTCTACGGTTCAACAACTCTTCAGTAAGCTTCTATAAGTACGAGTTTGTACCCGATCACGCCATTCCTAGCCTATTTGGCTATATCATTGTCGTGACGATTCTAACGGTGCTACCTGGTCCTTATTCTCGGAGCACCAATTTTCGACGATGAACTAACCTTACGTCGATTTTCCTCGTCATACCCTTTCACCTTAAACAACAAGCTTGAGTTCGAGTTTGTGTCGTACCCATGGTTCCAATGACTTTTGGCTTCATCATTCCTTTGACTTGATGTCGTCGCTGATTGATTACTTCTTCATGAAATCTGTCGAAAAATGTGTCGTGATCCTCATCAACCTTATGAGTTCTTCCAGGATATCAATTGAATTCATGATGAGAAATACCATCCTTGTCCCTCGATGTTTTGAGTTATCATCGGCAACATTCTTGCCTTCCCCCCCCCCAACACAAACTTGTTCACAATTTGTGTTGTACCTTGGTTTCCTTGCTATCCAGCAATTGTTCTTCTTTACCTTGGAGTATTACCGTCCTTTATGTCAAGAATGTTCTGAGATTTGTTCCACCTCTTGAGAATTCTTGACATAGAAATACTTCTCGCCATCACCATTCTGACATTGGTCGTGCAACCCAACCCATATTTCGAGCGCACCTTTCAACCAATGTTTAATTGTGTATGTTTTCCTCGAGCATACTTCCTTATATCATTTGATCTGACAAATGTTATCTCCTTGTTCACTTAATTGTGGACATCCATCTTTTGGGAATCTCGGTGAATTGCCGTTGAGTTCACCAGACACCTCCTTGTCCTCTCCTTGGGTTAATGATGGACTCTTGATAACGGAAATCACGTCATAGTTCATTTCCCCGAGAATCTTACAATGTCATCTCGTCAATTTGCGTTGCACCTTTTCTTCTCAGGTATTCTAAGTCTGAGGTATCCTGACACCAACCGGATCTGAATCTCGGTCAGATATGATGGTTGGGACTTATCTCCAAGAGTTGTAACATTGATCTCTACGTGACCCGGTAACATGATGTCATGCCTAGCACCCCCCTGGGTGGAGGACCTATCGTTATAATTTCTTTTGCAAGGACAACCATTCTTCCTGGAGGAAATTGTAAGACTTATTCTACAAGTTATTCCTGATGGATCCTTCGTGTTTCCAAAGTCTAATCTTCACCTGAAGACCATGTCAATGCTATCTCGAAGCATGTCTGTGATACTCTGATTTTCAACAAGAACATTTGAAGCCCAATGCTAAATGTTTCCTGCTCAATTATCCAAACACCGTTATATGGGTAATGTCATGAAATTTCTCTCCCCTACCAAAGGAGTTTTCTACCTAATATCCTGTCATGGATATCTTGCTCTGCTTGTCCTTGGGAAGGATATACCCCTGATATACGTGTTTAAGCACATTTTCCTTCCCGTTGTTTTGTTCAAACTTACTTGTAAACTACTTAACCGAGCAGTGGTAATCCCCTACTTAGGTAAACACCTCGGTGTACCTTCCTGTCTGGTGTAACCCTGTTTCTACTGTTGATAACTTCTGGTAACCGCCGATGGACGAGAACTTTGCCTATTGGTCCGCCTCGTTCAACGAGCAGGAAAATGGTTCTCTTCGTCCCTCGCCCTTGGTACCTATGTTGTTGCCGACATGACCCATAGACTCTCCTCTGACATGCCTTGCTTACATGATTGTGCAAGACGTCACCGCCTTTCCTACTTTTAACCCACATGGTGGGCCCATAACCCACAGTTCCACAGGATCGAAACCTGACTCTCCTGTACACCCTCTTGTCAGAGTTATTCCTCGTGCTTGACTATGTATGTAATTCACGGGCCACTTGCCTGTTGATCTATTCTGGTATCGGACACAATACTTATTCCCGTTGCTCTGAACCCCTTTCGCACTCTGCTTCAGGCAATGAATGATTGCCTATCCGCTTGAAACTTCTTATTACACCGTCTTACTTTGCTCTCGATGTGTGTCATTTGTTCAACTCGAGAGATACTCATATGTTCATTCTTGGGATACCCCCAGATGAATTTCCCTTATAACATCCTATCATTGTAGAGCTGCCCCGTACCTATTCGTAAGTACGATGGAGTTCCCCGAAGAAAGGACGACAACTTCATCATGATGCTTTGGAATAAAGAATTGAAGACATCAACGAAAGGGATTAACTTCTTCGAGAAGATCCATTAGAATAACCAGAACTTCCCCCTTACTCCCCTCTTAAATCTCGGGATGAGATTTCTTGTAGTGGAGGAGAATTGTGACGCCCGGTTAATTAAGCTACAGTAATCCCCGCTAATGATGCCACGTCACCTCGGTTACTGTGGATAAACTCGCGTTAGTTCGGAACCTAGTTCGAATTTCAAATTCAAAATCGAGCAAACAAGAAAAGTTTTCAAATATTAAAATTTAAATGTTCGGAGTGAACCAAATAATACATAGGTAATTATGGTGATGAAACCACATTTTTATAAAAAATTTAAATGCTCAAATGAAAATAAAACAACAGCAAAAGAAAGTAATTAAATGCCTTTTGTATTTTGTAAAATATTGAACTATTTTATTTAGCTGTCCAAATTAATGTGGCAGTGGTATCTTTAACATACCATATTTAGGTGTTGTTCTCACATTCTTCAAAATTGAAATAAATTAATAATTTACTAAAACCGAAAGGAATAAAAAAAAGAAAACAAAAAGAAGAAGAATAAAAGAGAGAAAGAACCCCCCCACTGGGCCACAGCCCAGCTGGCCTCTGGGCCAACCAGGCCGGCCCAACCGCGCCCTCTACTTCCCCCTGGATGCCCGAAACCCTAGCCCCACTCGCTCACTTCCCCCCTCCCGCACGACGCCCACTCCGCTCGCTTTCCCCCTCCTCCCCGATCCAGATCGGATCGGGGGAACGAACCCCGTCGCCCCCTGCGCCCCGACGCCAGCCCGCCACACGCCGGAC
>NC_041384.1:716542791-716603383 GCF_002162155.2 Triticum dicoccoides
CGCGACCCCCCCTGGTGCTGCGTCCCCGCCCGGTGCCGCGCCGGATCTGGCCGCCCCTGGGTGTGCGCCCGTTCGGGCTGGGCGCCAGCGCCCGCACGCCCGCGCGCCCGTTATGCCCCCTGGGTCACTGACCGGGGGGCCCACGCCCCATAACGTTTTATAAAAAAAAGGAATTAAAAAAATAATAATGATGAAAAAAATAAAAATAAATATATTAAATAAATAAATAACAACTAAAATAATTAAAATATTAATTAATTAATTAATTAAGTAATTAATTAAGTTAATTAATCCTGATTAGATTAACCTAATCACTAATTAAATTAACTAATTTGTAATTAAACTAAACAGTGTATGACAGGTGGGTCCCACTGGACCCACACGTCAGGTTGACCAGGTCAATGGTCAACGTTGACCTGCTGACATCACTCTGATGTCATGCTGACGTCATAAATTCATTTTCGAATTAAATAATTAATTAATTAAATTCCAGAAATTAATATAATCTTTAGAAAATCATATCTTTTAATCCGTAACTCGGATGAAAATACTTTCTACATGAAAGTTGCTCAGAACGACGAGACGATTCCGGATACGCAGTCCGTTCGTCTGCCACACACCCCTAACCTATCGAACTCGCAAATTTTCCCCTCCGGTTCATCTGTCCGAAAACGCGAAACACCGGGAATACTTTCCCGGATGTTTCCCCCCTTCGTCGGTATCACCAACTACCGCGATTGGGCGCACCTAGCATCGTTACTTGTCATGTCATGCATCGATATGCATTTGTTTGCATTGTATTCATTGTTTCTTCCCCCTCTTCTCTCCCGTAGACTACGAGACCGACGCTGCTGCTGCCCAGTTCGACTACGGAGTTGACGACCCCTCCTTCTTGCCAGAGCAATCAGGCAAGCCCCCCCTTGATCACCAGATATCGCCTATTCTACTCTATACTGCTTGCATTAGATTAGTGTAGCATGTTACTGCTTTCGTTAATCCTATTCTGATGCATAGCCTGACATTGTCGCTACATCTGTTGATACCTTACCTGCAATCCTAAATGCTTAGTATAGGATGCTAGTTTAACATCATTGGCCCTACATTCTTGTCAATCTGCCTTGCTATACTATCGGGTCGTGATCACTTGGGAGGTGATCACGGGTATATACTATACATACATACATACTATACAGATGGTGACTAAAGTCGGGTCAGCTCATTGAGTACCCGCAAGTGATTCTGACGAGGGGGCTGAAAGGACAGGTGGTTCCATCCCGGTAGAGGTGGGCCTGGGTTCCCGACGGCCCTCGACTGTTACTTTGTGGCGGAGCGACAGGGCAGGTTGAGACCACCTAGGAGACAGGTGGGCCTGGCCCTGTTCGGCGTTCGCGGATACTTAACACGCTTAACGAGATCTTGGTATTTGATCTGAGTCGGCTACGAGCCTATACGCACTAACCATCTACGTGGGAGTAGTTATGGGTATCCCGACGTCGTGGTATCAGCCGAAGCACTTCAGACGTCAGCGACGTAGCGGCGCGCGCCGAATTGGACTGGAACGCCACTAGGCTAGGTCTGCTTTCGGCCGCGTACGCAACGTGCAGGTGTGCTATGGGCGATGGGCCCAGACCCCTGTGCGCTTAGGTTTAGACCGGCGTGCTGGCCTCTCTGTTGTGCCTAGGTGGGGCTGCGACGTGTTGATCTTCCGCGGCCGGGCATGACCCAGGAAAGTGTGTCCGGCCAAATGGGATCAAGCGTGTTGGGTAAGTTGGTGCACCCCTGCAGGGAAGTTAATCTATTCAAATAGCCGTGATCTTCGGTAACAGGACGACTTGGAGTTGTACCTTGACCTTATGACAACTAGAACCGGATACTTAATAAAACACACCCTTCCAAGTGCCAGATACAACCGGTGGTCGCTCTCCCTCAGGGATACGAGGGGAGGATCGCCGGGTAGGATTATGCTATGCGATGCTACTGGAGATGCTACTTGGAGATGCTACTTGGAGGACTTCAATCTACTCTCTTCTACATGCTGCAAGACGGAGGCTGCCAGAAGCGTAGTCTTCGATAGGATTAGCTATCCCCCTCTTATTCTGGCATTCTGCAGTTCAGTCCACTGATATGGCCTCCTTACACATATACCCATGCATATGTAGTGTAGTTCCTTGCTTGCGAGTACTTTGGATGAGTACTCATGGTTGCTTTCTCCCCCCTTTTTTCCCCCTTTCCTTTCTTTCTGGTTGTCGCAACCAGATGCTGGAGTCCAGGAGCCAGACGCCATCGTCGACGACGACCCCTACTACACTGGAGATGCCTACTACTATGTGCAGCCCGCTGACGACGACCAGGAGTAGTTAGGAGGATCCCAGGCAGGAGGCCTGCGCCTCTTTCGATCTGTATCCCAGTTTGTGCTAGCCTTCTTAAGGCAAACTTGTTTAACTTATGTCTGTACTCAGATATTGTTGCTTCCGCTGACTCGTCTATGATCGAGCACTTGTATTCGAGCCATCGAGGCCCCTGGCTTGTATTATGATGCTTGTATGACTTATTTTATTTGTAGAGTTGTGTTGTGATATCTTCCCGTGAGTCCCTGATCTTGATCGTACACATTTGCGTGCATGATTAGTGTACGATTGAATCGGGGGCGTCACATGAGGACATGGGAGAAGTCTTGCTATTAGTAGTCATGTGAATTTGGTATTCGTTCGATGTTTTGATGAGATGTATGTTGTCTCTCCTCTAGTGGTGTTATGTGAACGTCGACTACATGACACTTCGCCATTATTTGGGCCTAGAGGAAGGCATTGGGAAGTAATAAGTAGATGATGGGTTGCTAGAGTGACAGAAGCTTAAACCCTAGTTTATGCGTTGCTTCGTAAGGGGCTTATTTGGATCCATATGTTTCATGCTATGGTTAGGTTTACTTTAATACTTTTGTTGTAGTTGCGGATTCTTGCAATAGAGGTTAATCATAAGTGGGAGGCTTGTCCAAGTAAGGACAGTACCCAAGCATCGATCCACCCACATACCAAATTATCAAAGTACCGAACGCGAATCATATGAGCGTGATGAAAACTAGCTTGATGATATTTCCATGTGTCCTCGGGAATGCTTTTCTCTATATAAGAGTTTGTCCAGGCTTGTCCTTTGCTACAAAAGGGATTGGGCCACCTTGCTGATCTTTATTTACTTTTGTTAATTGTTGCTCGTTACAATTTATCCTATCACAAAACTATCTGTTACCACTTATTTCAGTACTTGCAGAGAATACCTTGCTGGAAACCGTTTATCATTTCCTTCTGCTCCTCGTTGGGTTCGACACTCTTACTTATCGAAAGGACTACGATAGATCCCCTATACTTGTGGGTCATCATCTCTCTCAAGCAAGCCTACAACCAAATAACAAAGAGTCTCTTGTGTCCCCAACACACCCAATACAATGGTAAATTGTATAGGTGCACTAGTTCGGCGAAGAGATGGTGATACAAGTGCAATATGGATAGTAGATAAAGGTTTTTGTAATCTGAAAATATAAAAACAGCAAGGTAACTAATGATAAAAGTGAGCACAAACGGTATTGCAATGCGTGGAAACAAGTCCTAGGGTTCATACTTTCACTAGTGCAAGTTCTCTCAACAATAATAACATAATTGGATCACATACCTATCCTTCAACATGCAACAAAGAGTCACTCCAAAGTCACTAATAGCGGAGAACAAACGAAGAGATTATTGTAGGGTACGAAACCACCTCAAAGTTATTCTTTCTGATCGATCTATTCAAGAGTCCGTAGTAAAATAACACAAAGCTATTCTTTCCGTTCGATCTATCAT
Source organism: Triticum dicoccoides (assembly GCF_002162155.2). Taxonomy (NCBI): domain Eukaryota; kingdom Viridiplantae; phylum Streptophyta; class Magnoliopsida; order Poales; family Poaceae; genus Triticum; species Triticum dicoccoides. The sequence continues at coordinate 716,546,628 of NC_041384.1, forward strand.
AGAGTTTGTACTAGAGTAACACCTTAAGACACAAATCAACCAAAACCCTAATGTCACCTACATACTCCAATGTCACCTCAAGTATCCGTGGGAATGATTATACGATATGCATCACACAATCTTAGATCCATCTATTCAACCAACACAAAGAACTTCAAAGAGTGCCCCAAAGTTTCTACCAGAGAGTCAATACGAAAACGTGTGCCAACCCCTATGCATAAGTTCACGAGGTCACGGAACTCGCAAGTTGATCACCAAAACATACATCAACTGGATCACGTGATATCCCATTGTCACCACAGATAAGCACATGGAAGACGTACATCAAGTGTTCTCAAATCCTTAAAGACTCAATCCTATAATATAACTTCAAAGGGAAAACTCAATCCATTACAAGAGAGTAGAGGGGGAGAAACATCAGAAGATCCAACTATAATAGCAAAGCTCGCGATACATCAAGATCGTACCACCTTAAGAAAACGAGAGAGAGAGAGAGATCAAACACATAGCTACTGGTACATACACTCAGCCCCGAGGGTGGATACTCCCTCCTGGTCATGGAGATCGCCGGGATGATGAAGATGGCCACCGATGAGGGGTCCCCCCTCTGGCAGGGTGCCGAAACTGGTCTAGATTGGTTGTCGGTGGCTACGGAGGCTTCTGGCGGCGGAACTCCCGATCTATTCTCGTCCCCGAGGTTTTTAGGGTATATGGACATATATAGGAGGAATAAGTACGTCGGTGGATCTCCGGGCTGTCCACGAGGCAGGGGGCTCGCCCAGGGGGTGGGCGCCCCCCACCCTCGTGGGCAGCCCGGGACTCTTCTGGTCCATCTCCAATACTCTGTGGGCTTCTTCTGGTCCAAAAATAAGTTCTGTGAAGTTCCAGGTCAATTGGACTTCGTTTGATTTTCCTTTTCTGTGATACTCTAAAACAAGGAAAAACAGAAACTGGCACTGGGGTCTAGGTTAATAGGTTAGTCCCAAAATTCATATAAAATAGCATATAAATGCATATAAAACATCCAAGGTTGATAATATAATAGCACGGAACAATCAAAAATTATAGATGCGTTGGAGACGTATCAGCATCCCCAAGCTTAATTCCTGCTTGTCCTCGAGTAGGTAAATGATAAAAACAAATTTTTTGATGTGGAATGCTACCTAACATATTTATCCATGTAATCTTGTTTATTGTGGCAAGAATATTTGGATCCATAAGATTCAAGACAAAAGTTTAATATTGACATGAAAACAATAATACTTCAAGCATACTAACAGAGCAATCATGTCTTCTCGAAATAACATGGCCAAAGAAAGCTATCCCTACAAAATCATATAGTCCGGCTATGCTCTATCTTCATCACACAAAATATTTAAATCATGCACAACCCCGATGACAAGCCAAGCAATTGTTTCATACTTTTGATGTTCTCAAACTTTTTTGATCTTCACGCAATACATGAGCCTGAGCCATGGACATAGCACTATAGGTGGAATAGAATGGTGGTTGTGGAGGAGACGAAAAGGAGAAGATAGTCTCACATCAACTAGGCGTATCAACGGGCTATGGAGATGCCCATCAATAGATATCAATGTGAGTGAGTCGAGATTGCCATGCAATGGATGCACTACAGCTATAAGTGTATGAAAGCTCAACAAAAGAAACTAGTCGGTGTGCATCCAACTTGCTTGCTCACAAAGACCTAGGGCATTTTGAGGAAGCCCATCATTGGAATATACAAGCCAAGTTCTATAATGAAAGATTGCCACTAGTATATGAAAGTGACAATATGAGGCTCTCTATCATGAAGATCATGGTGCTACTTTGAAGCACAAGTGTGGTAAAAGGATAGTAGCATTGCCCTTCTCTTTTTTTCTCTCATTTTTTTATTTAGGCCTTTTCTCTTTTTTTATGGCCTCTCTTTTTTAGTCCGGAGTCTCATCCCGACTAGTGGGGGAATCATAGTCTCCATCATCCTTTCCTTACTTGGGACAATGCTCTAAAAATGATGATCATCACACTTTTATTTACTTACAACTCAACAATTACAACTCAATACTTAGAACAAAATATGACTCTATGTGAATGCCTCCGGCGGTGTACCGGGATGTGCAATGACTCATGAGTGACATGTATGAAAGAATTATGAATGGTCGCTTTGCCACAAATACAATGTCAACTACATGATCATGCACACCAATATGACAATGATGGAGCGTGTCATAATAAATGGAACAGTGATAAGTTGCATGGCAATATATCTCGGAATGGCTATGGAAATGCCATGATAGGTAGGTATGGTGGCTGTTTTGAGGAAGGTATATGGTGGGTTTAAGGTACCGGCGAAAGTTGCGCGATACTAGAGAGGCTAGCAATGGTGGAAGGGTGAGAGTGCATATAATCCTCAACATTAGTCATAAAGAACTCACATACTTATTGCAAAAATCTATTAGTTATCAAAACAAAGTACTACACGCATGCTCCTAGAGGGATAGATTGGTAGGGAAATACCATCGCTCGTCCCCGACCGCCACTCATAAGGAAGACAATCAATAAATAAATCATGCTCCGACTTCATCACATAACGGTTCACCATACGTGCATGCTACGGGAATCACAAACTTCAACACAAGTATCTCTCAAATTCACAACTACTCAACTAGCATGACTCTAATATCACCATCTTCATATCTCAAAACAATTATCAAGCATCAAACTTCTCATAGTATTCAATAAACTTTATATGAAAGTTTTTGTTATATCCTTCTTGGATGCCCATCATATTAGGACTAAATTCATAACCAAAGCAAATTACCATGCTGTTTAGGACTCTCAAAATAATATAAGTGACGCATGAGAGTTCATATATTTCTTCAAAATAAAACCACCATCGTGCTCTGAAAGGATATAAGTGAAGCACTAGAGCAAATGACAAACTACTCCGAAAGATATAAGTGAAGATCAATGAGAAGTCGAATAATCATGCAACTATGTGAAGACTCTCCAACATTTAATAATTTCAGATCTTGGTATTTTATTCAAACAACAACCAAAACAAAAGAAAATAAAATGACGCTCCAAGCAAAACACATATCATGTGGTGAATAAAAATATAGCTCCAAGTAAAGTTACCGATGGATGAGGACGAAAGAGGGGATGCCTTCCGGGGCATCCCCAAGATTTGGCTTTTTGGTGTCCTTAGATTATCTTGGGGTTCCATGGGCATCCCCAAGCTTAGGCTCTTGCCACTCCTTGTTCCATACTCCATCAAATCTTTACCCAAAACTTGAAAACTTCACAACACAAAACTTAAACAGAAAATCTCGTGAGCTCCGTTAGTATAAGAAAATAAATCACCACTTAGGTACTGTTGTGAACTCATTCTAAATTCATATTGGTGTAATATATACTGTATTCCAACTTCTCTATGGTTCATACCCTCCGATACTACTCATAGATTCATCAAAATAAGCAAACAACGCATAGAAAACAGAATCTGTCAAAAAGAGAACAGTCTGTAGTAATCTGTAGGATTCAAATACTTCTGTAACTCCAAAAATACTTACAAATTAGGAAGTCCTAGGAAATTTGTTTATTAATATACTTCAAGTGGAATTGGTATTTTATCGCTCTCTGGTAAAACATGAAAATTATTCTCGTGAGCGCATACTTTCTGTTTTTTACAACAAGATCAAATAACAATCACCCAAGAAGATCCTAAAGGCTTTACTTGGCACAAACACTAATTAGAACATAAAAAGCACAATCATAACAGAGTATAGATGATTAATTTTATTACTAAACAGTAACAAAAAGCAAGGAGCAAAAATAAAATTGGGTTGCCTCCCAACAAGCGCTATCGTATAACGCCCCTAGCTAGGCATGATGATTTCAATGATGCTCACATAAAGGATAAGAATTGAAACATAAAGAGAGCATCATGAAGAATATGACTAGCACATTTAAGTCTAACCCACTTCCTATGCATAGGGATTTTGTGAGCAAACAACTTGTGGGAACAAGAATCAACTTGCATAGGAAAGCAAAACAAGCATAACTTCAAGATTTTAAGCACATAGAGAGGAAACTTGATATTATTACAATGCCTACAAGCATATATATATTCCTCCCTCATAACAACTTTCAGTAGCATCATGAATGAATTCAACAATATAACCATCACATAGAGCATTCTTTTCATGATCTACAAGCATAGAAAATTTACTACTCTCCACATATGCAAAATTCTTCTCATTCGGAATAGTGGGAGTATCATAAGGGACTTGAATACTATAAATTGTTTACACATTAAAAGAGTAATATTCAGAAAAGGGGTAATCATAATCATGACAAGTTTTATAAATATAATCATCACTACTTTTTATAGCATACATGTCATCACAATAATCATCATAAGTAGCAACTTTGTTCTCATCATAATCAATTGAAACCCCTTCCAAGATAGTAGAATCATTACTAAATAAAGTCATGACCTCTCCAAATCCACTTTCATAATTATCACAATAAGATTCAACATCCTCCAAAATAGTGGGATCATTACTTCCTAAAGTTGACACTCTTCCAAACCCACTTTCATCAATATAATCATCATAAGTAGGAGGCATGCTATAATCATTATAAATTTGCGTATCAAAACTTGGGAGACTAAAAATATCATCTTCATTAAACGCAACATCCCCAAGCTTGGGACAAACATTAATTGCAGCAAATATATTCTCAAAAACATCATCTTCATCAAACATAGCATCCCCAATCTTGGGCCTTTTCATATCATTAGCATAATCACTCTCATCATTAATAGTATGGATAGCAACAATAGTATAGCAATTATCATCATCACAAGGAGTAATAGGAGCAACATCATTTGGGAGAGATACCTTTTTACCTTTGCTTCTCCATCTTTTCTTTTTCTTCTTCACATCATGTGTGGGTTCAACCCTGTTTTTGGAGCTCCTTATTAATGAGATTGGTCGAATAGAAGGCTCCTCCTCGTTACCTGATTCATCATAAGAAATAATAGGAGGATATTGGTAAGTCTCTTCCCTTTCATTAGTATTATCTTCATCTTCTATTTCTTTTCTTTTCTTTATGTAATTGGCAATATAAGGATTTTCAATACAATTCACCGCACAATACATATAAATTTCCTATAGATCAAAATCAAGAAGTTTATCACGAGCAAATACTAGAAGATAGTTAGTTATACGTTTCATTTCTTCATAACCCATAAGCAAACTAAGTTCATTATGATGTGAAAGGTAAATCAAGTCATCACAAATTTTGGAAACGATTAGATCATGAAATAATTTACATCGGATGGTTAAATTACCATGTTCATTGCAAAGTTAACAAGTACGGCTAAGAAAATTTAAATTTTCAGCACAAACATCTAGCCTTTCTTACAACCATTTAGTTTCTAAGTACTTATGCCTCTTGCAAAATCTATCTTCCCTAATTAGTGTGTAGTTGCAAACTCTATGCACTCCACAAAAATCGACATGCTTATAAGAGACATTCTCATCATGACTAGTGCAATCATCATTAGTACGATGGATATTCAAAGAGTTCATACTAATATCATTGCAATCATGTTCATCATTCAAAGATTTAGTGCCAAACATTTTAATGCATTCTTCTTCTAACACTTTGGCACAATTTTCCTTTCCATCATACTCACTAAAGATATTAAAAAGATGAAGCGTGTGAGGCAAACTCAATTCCATATTTTTTTTGTAGTTTTCTTTTATAAACTAAACTAGTGATAAAACAAGAAACAAAAAGATTCGATTGCAAGATCTAAAGATATACCTTCAAGCGCTAACCTCCCCGGCAACGGCGACAGAAAAGAGCTTGATGTCTACTACACAACCTTCTTCTTGTAGACGTTGTAGGGCCTCCAAGTGCAGAGGTTTGTAGGACAGTAGCAAATTTCCCTCAAGCGGATGACCTAAAGTTTATCAATCCGTGGGAGGCGTGGGATGAAGATGGTCTCTCTCAAGCAACCATGCAACCAAATAACAAAGAATCTTTTGTGTCCCCAACACACCCAATACAATGGTAAATTGTATAGGTGCACTAGTTCGGCGAAGAGATGCTGATACAAGTGCAATATGGATAATAGATAAAGGTTTTTGTAATCTGAAAATATAAAAACAGCAAGGTAACTAATGATAAAAGTGAGCACAAACGGTATTGCAATGCGTGGAAACTAGGCCTAGGGTTCATACTTTCACTAGTGCAAGTTCTCTCAACAATAAAAACATAATTGGATCACATAACTATCCTTCAACATGCAACAAAGAGTCACTCCAAAGTCACTAATAGCGGAGAACAAACGAAGAGATTATTGTAGGGTACGAAACCACCTCAAAGTTATTCTTTCTAATCGATCTATTCAAGAGTCCATAGTAAAATAACACAAAGTTATTCTTTCCGTTCGATCTATCATAGAGTTCGTACTAGAATAACACCTTAAGACACAAATCAACCAAAACCCTAATGTCACCTAGATACTCCAATGTCACCTCAAGTATCCGTGGGTATGATTATACAATATGCATCACACAATCTCAGATTCATCTATTCAACCAACACAAAGAACTTCAAAGAGTGCCCCAAAGTTTCTACCGGAGAGTCAAGACAACAACATGTGCCAACCCCTATGCATAAGTTCACGAGGTCACGGAACTCGCAAGTTGATCACCAAAACATACATCAAGTGGATCATGTGATATCCCATTGTTACCATAGATAAGCACATGCAAGACGTACATCAAGTGTTCTCAAATCCTTAAAGACTCAATCCGATAAGATAACTTCAAAGGAAAACTCAATCCATTACAAGAGAGTAGAGGGGTAGAAACATCGTAAGATCCAACTATAATAGCAAAGCTCGCGATACATCAAGATCGTACCACCTCAAGAACACGAGAGAGAGAGAGAGAGAGATCAAACACATAGCTACTGGTACATACCCTCAGCCCCGAGGGTGGACTACTCCCTCCTCGTCATGGAGAGTGCTGGGATGATGAAGATGGCCACCGGTGAGGGGTCCCCCCTCCAGCAGGGTGCCGGAACGGGTCTAGATTGGTTTTCGGTGGCTACGGAGGCTTCTGGCGGCGGAACTCTCGATTTATTCTCGTCCCCGAAGTTTTGAGGGTATATGGATATATATAGGAGGAAGAAGTATGTCGGTGGATCTCCGAGCTGTCCACGAGGCAAGGGGCGCGCCCAGGGGGGTGGGTGTGCCCCCACCCTCGTGGGCAGCCCGAGACTCTTCTGGTCCATCTCTGATACTCCGTGGGCTTCTTCTGGTCCAAAAATAAGTTCCTTGAAGTTCCAGGTCAATTGGACTTCGTTTGATTTTCCTTTTCTGCGATGCTCTATGTCAGTGTCAAAACCGGCGGATCTCGGGTAGGGGGTCACGAACTGTGCGTCTAGGCCGGATGGTAACAGGAGGCAAGGAACACGATGTTTTACCCAGGTTCGGGCCCTCTTGATGGAGGTAAAACCCTACGTCCTGCTTGATTAATATTGATGATATGGGTAGTACAAGAGTAGATCTACCATGAGATCAAGGAGGCTAAACCCTAAAAGCTAGCCTATGGTATGATTGTTGTATGATGAAGTTGTCCTATGGACTAAAACCCTCCGGTTTATATAGACACCGAAGAGGGTTAGGGTTACACAAAGTCGGTTACAATAGTAGGAGATCTAAATATCCGCATCACCAAGCTTGCCTTCCACGCCAAGGAAAGTCCCATCCAGACACGGGACAAAGTCTTCAATCTTGTATCTTCATAGTCCTGGAGTCCGGCTGAAGGTATAGTCGAGCTACTCGAACACCCCCTAATCCAGGACTCCCTCAGTAGCCCCTGAACCAGGCTTCAATGACGACGAGTCCGGCGCGTAGATTGTCTTCGGCATTGCAAGGCGGGTTCCTCCTCCAAATTCTTCATAAAAGTTTGTAAACACAAAGAGTAGTGTCCGGCTCTGCAAAATAAGTTTCCACGTATTGCCACAGAGAGAATAATATTAACACAAATCTAATCTGCTGACGTATTCCGCAGCGTGACATCACACTACGGCCAAGCCTTTATTCGAATCGTTTTCACTTTTCCACCTTAGCGTGTTTTGCGAGGCGGTTTCCTTGGCACGTCTTGTCAAAGCAGAGATTGTGTCCCCCATTTACGGGATTCTCATCAATACGGACATGGGTAACCCCACCGCGCCATTTATCACGGTGCTTGGGAGGCAAGCGAGTTTTACTAGGTTGGTGGGGACGCATAGTCGCATCCGCTCATATAAGGGGATAAGGATCCACCTTTTTACCTACGCCTTCTTCCTCCTTTGCCTATCCATCTTCTGCGCACCTGAGCTGCAGTGCCTAAGCCCGCACTTCCTACCTCAACCTTCTCCAACAATGTCCGGAGCGGGAGGCAAGTGGATGGTCTCCTCCATCACGGAGGGCCACGTCAAAAAGCTAAGGAAGGCCGGATACCTGTCCAAAGACATCGCGCACCGGCTTCCTGAGGAGGGGCAGCTTCTCCCCACCCCAAGGCCCCATGAGAGGGTAGTATTTCTTGCCCACTTCCTCCGCGGACTGGGTTTTCCTCTCCACCCATTTGTCCGCAGGCTCATGTTCTATTATGGCCTAGATTTCCACGATCTGGCCCCGAAATTCATCCTCAATATCTTGGCGTTTATCGTCGTGTGCGAGGCTTTCCTCTGCATCCGCCCCCATTTAGGCCTCTGGCTCAAGACCTTCAACGTGAAGCCAAAGGTGGTGTGCGGCAACCAGGCGGAGTGCGGAGGTGCCATGGCGGGCAAAATAGCCAACATCCTATGGCTCGAGGGCTCCTTTGTGGAGACCTTGAAGGGGTGGCAGTCAGGGTGGTTTTATATCACCGAGCCATGCAATCCAAAGTGGATCACAACCCCTGAATTCCGATCCGGACCCCCTACGCGGCTCACGTCCTGGAAGGAGACGGGCTTGTCATGGGGTGACAAAGAAGAGGTGACCGGACTGCAAAAATGCATCCAGTCCCTGGTGAACAAGCAGCTCAAGCTTGTCAACGTAGTCCAGGGCATGCTCGTCCGCCGGATCCTTCCGTGTCAAGAATGGGACTTCAATTTGTGAGAGTTCAACCCGGCGCAGCACCGAACTCTGAGCAGGCTCTTCGACACGACGTACGAAGATGCCTGGAAGGGGCTAACCAAAGGCGCCGAGGCTCCCACATCCGCCTCCGAAGACCGCGGATTCAGCTCGCAGCGTCCTGCTGGCGAGGTAAGATATTTTCATCTTTTACAGGATGTTGAGTTTTTTCATAGTTTGACTCTATGCGGGATCTAAACTCCCTTACCTTTGACAGGATTGGCAGGCGAAGTCCGGACTGATTAACTGTCCGGCTCCCTTGCCCGAAGACCCAGCCCCTGCTCTCCTAGTGAAGCTGCTGGTTCCGGCACCTTATGTGGTGCCGAAGAAGAAGGCCAAGAAGAAGAAGGCCACGGGAACTCGAAAGAGTTCCCGGCATGTGGTGGTGTCGGACTCGTCGTCCGACGAGTCCGAGACGCACTCCTCCCGTGAAGACGAGGAGGAGGAAGAAGAAACCTCTCCCCCTCCAGCGGGGGGAGGAAAGAAGAGGAAGGCCACCCCAGTAGGGGAGGCCGAGGGGTCCAAGAAGAGGAAAACCCCTCCGCCGGACTACGCCCCCGACACCGACGAGGACGAAGAGGAGTGGCCGGACAGGGCCAAGCGTCCGGCGAAATCGTAAGTGTTCGGATACCAGAGTAACTCATGATATTCCTTTTGTGCACAGCTTTCCCTAATGTCGAATATAATCATGCAGCCCGCCCAAGGACGGGCTCGACGAGTCGTCGAGCGGCTCCCTGGATTCATCGGACGTGAATTCAGTTCCGCCCGCTGCCTCCCCCAGTGCTGCGGAAGACGCCGAAGTGGCGTCGCGACAAGCTTCGGGGCAAGAGGAGGTGGTCCAGGAGGAGCCGCGAGGCGACCTCCCGGACTCCAAGAGTAAAGTGGACAAGACCCCCCCAGGGCTCCAAGTCCGGCTTTAAGCCGGACACCGCGCCGGAATCATCAACGGTTCTGGACCGCGGCAGGCGAACTCCTGCCAAGAGGAGCAAGCCTATTGAGTCGGCGTCCTCCGCCCAACCGGAGGCGCCAAACAATCTGCTGGAGGTGCTTAAGGGTGCCTCCATCGACGAGGAGCACCATACCATTATGAGTACGGTGGTCCAGAAGGTTCGGTCAGCCAAAAGCGGACTGACTGAAGCTTGTTCTAGCCTTCTAACAGGCTTCGAGGTAAGTAAAAATATGTAAAAATATTACTGCATAGACAGTAGCCCCTGATGCTCTGTTTGGCATTCGGAAAGAAAAGCCGAATAGAGGATCTATTAAATATCGCAGGAGTCTAACTAAAAAAGGAGTCAATATACGTATGCAGGCTTCGCTGCTGGCCACCGCCGCACTGACTGCGGAGGTGGGTGCCCTGAAGCAGGGCCTCGAGCGGACCGAGCAAGAGCTCGGCCTTGCCAAACGGCAGCTCGAGGAGAAAGAAGGTAAGAGATACCTTATAAAAAATGCCTATATGAAGACGCAATTGCAAAAAATGACAGGAGTATACTGCTTATTGTAGGGGGCACAACTGAGGTGGCGACCCTCAAGCAGGCGCTGTCCGAGGCCAAGAAGAGAGCGGCCAAGGAGCGCACCGAGTGGAAGAAATTTGAGGCGCAGGTCGGCGAGGTGCAGCAAAAGCTTCAGGCTCTCATGGAAAAACATGAGAGTTTGGAGCTCGACTCGAAGACGCGAGCGTTCAAGCTTGCTGCGGCCCTTAAAACTGCCAAATCTGCCAAGGCCGAAGCCCAGAAGGCCCTCCAGGAATTGGATGCGGTGAAAAAGGTAGCGGCAGATAAGGCATTCTCTATGCAAAGCAGACATATAAAAGTAAACTACTTGTTACTTACCCGAATCCGGAGCTCTCTAGGGGCATTCGCAGATCTTCCCCGCAGCGTATCCGATGCCGCCGCATTCTACCAAGCCGAGGAAGGCAGCTCAACGGAGAAGGTGTTCTGGTCTCAGTACGCTGAGGCCGGACACCCTGTGCCCTTGAGCGACCAGCTAAAGCAGCTGGTCGAGCTCCACAAGACGGCCAAACAGGCCCTGAAGGGCTTCATAGTTCGGTTGTGGCCTGGAGAGGCCCTGCCTGGGAGCTACTTCGGACTGGTGCGGCGGCTGGTGGAGGCTTGTCCAAGGCTCGAGGTCATCAAGTGCTCCGTCTGCATCGAAGGTGCCCGTAGGGCCCTTGCCCGTGCAAAGGTGCACTAGGGTAAGCTGGACGGTGAGAAGCTTGTGAGGGACGGGCCGCCGCCGGGGAAGGAGCATCGCAAGCCCGAGAACTATTACAAGGATGTTCTGGCTGGTGCCCGCCTTATGGCAGAATGTACCAAGGATGTAATTTTTGAATGAACTCGCTCGTGTTATCCTGTGCGCTGAAAACTTGTTCATACGCGCTAAACAATGCTTGAATTTAAAATATTACTTTCTGTGCGGCCGTTTATCAAAAAATTGAGAGATGACCAGTCGTCGGCTTCTGCCCCCATGCCACTAGTGTTGGGGTGTTCGGGATAAACGTGAGCGCTCTTTTTCCCATGATTGGGTTCGTCGAGGGAGAAGCTCAGCACAACGAACAAGGCAATCGGACTATAATGCTTGAACACTCTCACTTAGCCATAGAACTCTATAATTTTAAATTTTGGCGAAGCCCCTGGTATTCGGAAGACCGAGTTCGGGGCGCTATCCATGCCTTGGCCGGACAAAGCCGGTTCCTCGCTCGAAGCGGCATAAGTATTTAAGGACTCTAAAAACCTCTCGAACAGCGATCGGTCTCTCGCCTCATCATGACAGTCAGTTTTAGCTTTCTCTACTGAGGTGCTCAGCCCAGCTCAACTGGGGCACAATCGCAGTAGTTCGCCTAGTTCTACCTTAGCCGATATAGCGGAACGTAAGGCACCAAAACATAGGAGCCGGGCAAACCCAACTATTGACCCAAATCATGATTCAGAGCCGATGCATATAGTGCTATAAGTTCAGGGTGCCGCACTTGTGAAAGTGTACGGACTTCTCACGCCATATTGATGGGTACTGAAGCCCCTGGCGTATTTTTGCCGTACCACAGTGTACGGATGCAACATGTTATTGATAAACATATATATAAAAAGAGGATAATGCAAAAAATAGACAAAAAGCTATGCATTGTTTATAGAAAGGCTGCTATGAAAGCGGAACGATACAAATAGTGCGATAAGCAAAAGAAATTGGACTATTTAACATGTCCTGGCCAGTGGCAGGCCGCGGAATTGTATTAAAAAACAGGTATACTGCTCGCAATAGAGACCACCTGGGAGTTCCATAATGCGGCATGGCTTGTCTGCTTTCCTGGATCTTGCATCGTTTGTGCGGCAGTTGAATTGCCGAACGGGTCATCCGAAGTATGGAGTCCTGAGAGTAAGAGAAAAAAAGAAAAAAAGGAATCCGGCAGCCCCTGGTGCGGTTTAAGCCGTATTTCGGGCGTGCCGTGATAGTGCCCCTTTCCCTGTGCCGATGGTATTTAAAGAGCGTAGTTATGTACGCGAAGCACTGGTTTCACTATATCGCGAGGGCTAGGGTTGGGGCCGCATTGCTATGCTAGCTTAGAACGTGCCAGGCGGTCTTGTTGTAGGGTACTCCGGGCGCGCTTGACAGTGTCCGGCTTTTGAAGGCCGAACTGGAGAACTGACTAGAGAGGCTGCTTTGTACTTCTGCTGTGAGCGCTGCCGTGTGCTCCTCCGTTCGGAGGGAGCGTTCAGTGTTCCCATTGACCGTGATTACTCCTCTAGGGCCTGGCATCTTGAGCTTGAGGTATGCATAGTGCGGTACCGCGTTGAATTTTGCGAATGCGGTTCGCCCGAGCAGTGCGTGATAGCCACTACGGAACGGGACTATGTCGAAGATTAACTCCTCGCTTCGGAAGATATCCGGAGATCCAAAGACCACTTCCAGTGTGACTAAGCCTGTACAGTTGGCTTCTACACCTGGTATGACGCCTTTAAAGGTCGTTTTGGTGGGCTTGATCCTCGAGGGATCTATGCCCATTTTTCGCACTGTATCCTGGTAAAGCAGGTTCAGGCTGCTGCCGCCGTCCATGAGGACTCTTGTGAGATTAAATCCATCAATGTTTGGGTCTAGAACCAATGCGGCAAAGCCGCCATGACGGATGCTAGTGGGCTGGTCCCTTCGATTAAAGGTGATCGGGCAGGAGGACCATGGATTGAACTTTGGGGCGACTGGCTCCATCGCATATACGTCCCGTAACGCACGCTTCCGCTCCCTCTTGGGGATGTGGGTTGCGTATATCATGTTCACCGTCCGCACTTGCGGGGGAAATCCCTTTTGTCCACCATTGTTCGACGGCCTGGGCTCCTCCTCGTTGTCGCTATACAGCCCCTTGTCTTTGTTTTCGGCTCTTAACTTGCCTGCCTGCTTGAACACCCAACAATTCCTGTTGGTGTGATTGGCTGGCTTTTCGGGGGTGCCATGTATCTGGCACAAGCGGTCGAGTATTCGGTCCAAACTGGACGGGCCCTGAGTATTTCTTTTGAATGGCTTTTTCCATTGACCGGATTTGTAGCCTCGGAATCCGGCATTAACTGCCGTATCCTCGTTGCTGTCGCTGTTAACGCGGCGCTTTTGTTTGTTCCGACGAGACATGTCGCTTTTGTCCTTGGTATTCAAATTACCATGGTTATTGGTTAAATTGTTGCTGCGAGCTAGACAGCTGTCTTCTCCCGTGCAAAAGCGGGTCATGAGTGTCGTGAGGGCTGCCATAGATTTCGGCTTTTCCTGTCCCAGGTGCCGGGCAAGCCACTCGTCACGGATATTATGCTTGAAGGCCGCTAAGGCCTCTACGTCCGGACAGTTGACTATCTGGTTTTTCTTCGTTAGGAACCGTGTCCAAAATTGCCTGGCCGATTCCTTTGGCTGCTGAATTATGTGGCTTAGGTCATCGGCGTCCGGTGGTCGCACATAAGTGCCCTGGAAGTTGTCAAGGAATGCGGCTTCCAGGTCCTCCCAAGAACCGATTGAGTCTGCTGGCAAGCTGTTAAGCCAATGTCGGGCCGGTCCCTTAAGTTTGAGTGGGAGGTATTTGATGGCGTGTAGATCATCACCGCAGGCCATGTGGATATGAAGGAGATAATCCTCGTCCATACCGCAGGATCTGTTGTGCCATCGTACGATTCGATGTTTACGGGTTCGAAGCCCTCAGGGATTTTATGATCCATTACTTCATCTGTGAAGCATAGTGGGTGTGCGGCGCCTCTGTATTGGGCTATATCACGACGCAGCTCGAAGGAGCTTTGTCTGTTGAGTTCGGCCCGGCCGGATTCATTGCATCCGGAGTGACGATCACCGTCACGTGCCGTGGGGCGCCTGCGCGATCCGTAGATCGATATTGTTTGCCTTGCCTTGTCCTCCAGTATGTCACGCAGGTCGGGCGCATTTTCCCGTGCCTTAGTATGCTTGACCCGGCGCCGGGGCATGGCTTGAGTGGAGGGCCGAGAGGCCTCTCTGTCGCGGCCACGAGGTGGCCGGTCGGCCATGTCATGCGCTGGTGATGTAGGTGCTTCCTCCTCTAGTCGGGGTAGCAGCCTGTGCTTTGGGTAACTCTTGGAGGGGCGTTCGAGTTCATACTCTTCGGCCGCAAGGACTTCAGTCCATCTGTCAGCTAGCAAATCCTGATCAGCTCTAAGCTGTTGCTGTTTTTTCTTGAGGCTGCTTGCCGTGGCCGTAAGCCTGCGTTTAAATCACTCTTGTTCGGCAGGATCCTCTGGCACGACGAACTCGTCGTCGTCGAGGCTTGCCTCGTCTTCGGAGGGAGGCGTATAATTATCATCCTCAACCTCTTGGTCCGCCGCCCTCTTGTGAGGGCTGGCTTCTCTATCCTCCTGTGCTGAATCTTGCTGGAGGGGGTGTTCTTCAGCGCTATCCAGAGTAGTATTATCTCCCGTGCCAGAATCACCATTTTTGCTTTGGCGGGATTTAGAGCGGCGCCGCTGACGCCGACGCTTGGGCTGTTTCTTAGAGGTATCGTCCCCCGCTGTTCCATCGCCATCTCCATCCTTTGGAGTGTCCACCATATATATGTCATACGACAAGGTGGCCTTCCAGCGCCCTACAGGTGCTGGTTCTTGTTCGTCTCCTGCATCGTCGTCCATGCCGTCGATGTCTTCGGAGTCGAAGTCAAGCATGTCGGTTAAGTCGTCGACAGTGGCTACGAAGTGGGTGGTGGGTGGGTTTTGAATTTCTTCATCGTCCGTATCCCAACCTTGCTGACCGTAGTCCGGCCAGGGCTCTCCTGATAAAGAGAGAGACTTTAGAGAATTCAGGATGTCGCCGAAGGGCGAGTGCTAAAAGATGTCCGCGGTGGTGAACTCCATTATCGGCGCCCAATCGGATTCGATCGGCAGGGGTGCGGGGGGCTCGGAGTTTGGAGAGGAATCCGGCTCCTCGGAGTCATAGACCATGCGGAGTGCGGGGCTGGAGTTCGGCTCGATCGCCTCTGAGATCGCAGCCCCTGAGGCAGCGTCCAACTGCTAATCCTCGACCGGCGCAGTAGGCTCCGAATCAATGGTTGGAACCGATGCGTGTGCGGCCTCCAAGGCGCTGTTCGGCGGCAGACCTATATCATGCCCATCGAGACAGTGCGGCGCGCTTGGCTGTGGCTCGAATCCGTCGAAGATCAAATCCCTGCGGATGTCAGCCGTGTAGTTTAGGCTTCCAAACCTGACCTGATGGCCAGGGGCGTAGCTTTCGATCTGCTCAAAGTGGCCAAGATAATTGGCCCGCAGTGCGAAGCCGCCGAAGACGAAGATCTGTCCGGGGAGAAAAGTCTCACCCTGGACTGCATCATTGTTGATGATCGAAGGAGCCATCGGGCCTAAAAGCGAAGACACAGAGGAACTCTCAATGAAAGCACCAATGTCGGTGTCAAAACCAGCGGATCTCGGGTAGGGGGTCCCGAACTGTGCGTCTAGGCCGGATGGTAACAGGAGGCAAGGAACACAATGTTTTACCCAGGTTCGGGCCCTCTTGATGGAGGTAAAACCCTACGTCCTGCTTGATTAATATTGATGATATGGATAGTACAAGAGTAGATCTACCACGAGATCAAGGAGGCTAAACCCTAAAAGCTAGCCTATGGTACGATTGTTGTATGATGAAGTTGTCCTACGGACTAAAACCCTCCGGTTTATATAGACACCGGAGAGGGTTAGGGTTACACAAAGTCGGTTACAATAGTAGGAGATCTAAATATCCACATCGCAAAGCTTGCCTTCCACACCAAGGAAAGTCCCATCCGGACACGGGACGAAGTCTTCAATCTTGTATCTTCATAGTCCTGGAGTCCGGCTGAAGGTATAGTCCGGCTACCCGAACACCCCCTAATCCAGGACTCCCTCACTCTAAAACAAGGAAAAAATAGAAACTGGCACTGGGCTCTAGGGTAATAGGTTAGTCCCAAAAATCATATAAAATAGCATATAAATGCATATAAAACATCCAAGGTTGGTAATATAATAGCATGGAACAATCAAAAATTATAGATACGTTGGAGACGTATCACCTGCCCGGTTGGACGAACTAAAAAGATCAGCTGCAAGGTCACGTGCGCTGACTGTGCTGATCCGGGCTAAGGCATGGATACCAGATCTTGAAACATCGGATATAGGCAGCGGCTACCCTGGCGTAAAGGAGGACGGTTCAGAGTTTAACAACGACGATTTTCGAAGGTTGACTAGGGAAATGCGCCCCTTAGCGAGCAAATTGGCTGAGGAAACAGATCTCTCTCACTATTAGCCGGTTTATGATTCTGATCATAAAAGATATCCTGCGCCAACACATGATGTAGAGGATCTTATTCTGCCAATCCGTAAGCACACCTATGCCCCTGATGTTGACCCCTCCAACCTTATAAGTGATGAAGCTGTTTTCCAAGCCTTAACTGGGTTCGATTGGGCAACCATTGACTTCCAGCCACTGGGTACAGAGGAGGAGGAGGATGCACCAGCACAAGACAACCCACAGCCTTCAAGTCAGCCTGGTGACGAGTCATGATCCGGAGGCCGGTTTAGCTTTCTGTGTACTGCCACACTTGTTGAAAACAATTATTCTTTGTGGGCATTAAAGCACCTTGTAATAGGCTAGTTCAAAATACTTGGTCTGCTATGCCATCGCGCCTATTTATGTTGCTTGATACTGTTAATCCATCCTGCTTTAGGATATATTATATTCATAATCCGTAGCGGTGTTATGCAAACTATTCCTGCATACAATAAGTTTGAAAGTGTCCTGGCGGTTTACCGCTGGACGGGTCATGATGCCCAATTATATAGCCGGGGTTTATAACCAAGGCTGTACTTTGAAAATAATCAAAGATGAAAGACATGATACCTGTGATATTGAATCACACTGTTGGTTGACCAACTTTTGTATATTTAGGGCTATAACCCAAATCTTGGGTATTGATAACTCCTCCCATGTTTTGCGGGTTTATGGTAAAACCGTACCGGGTTATAATAAACACCGGTGTATCCATATATAATGCCGGCGACTTGTAATCAAAACCAGACCGGGTCAATAAACCCCGGATTATAATTGTTCATGTAATAACAACTTATCGTTGAAAGCCAACCCGGGTCAATAAACGCCGGTTTATCCTAAGATATTAAAAATCTCAACAAAGGAGAAAAAACTTGTCAAATAAAAGCACAAAAAGAACATGCAAGGCTTTTCATGGGCTGCCAGGCCCTAAATCGAGGCTTTTCATGGGCTGCGGGCCACTGAGTTAAACCATTTTTCAAAGCCTTTTAAGACGGACCTCACATTAACCAATCGTCGTTTTAACTTTAACAAGTTCAGGGTCTATGAGATTGACTTGTCAAACGTTCGGTGGGTCATACCAGGATTACCTGGATGGAGTGGCTTACTTAGAAAGTTAGGATAACCCGGGGTTTTAGGTGAATACACCTGGCTTCCAAGCCTGGCTTGATAGCCTATTGCAAGGGTGTAAGCTCTTTGTTCTTTGAGAAGCAAAGAGCCCCCAAGCAACATTTGAGCTGTGCTCGGTGGGTGCCTATGTTTGAGTTGTCCTGCTGCAACACTCTCTTTGGCCCCTTATGATTTACTATTGGCCTTTAGGCCGATCAAGAGGTGTAGCTATGGTTCAAATACAACCAAGCCCCCAAGTGATTTTCCTAATGGCCTTATGCCAATCAAGAGGTGTAGCTATGGTTCGAATATGACCAAGCCCCCAAGTGATTTCCTTTCATATATGTGGCCTTATAAACCGGATCAATGGGAAATAGAACTCCGCTTTATAAACAGAAGCCCCCATGTAACCACACATGATGTAATAAAAACAACAGAGACCCAGCTTTAGCTGAGGCTCCGGTTTATTATATTGATCATAATATATACATTGTCATAAATATGTACATAAGAAGAGCCTATAGCTCAAGTATAGTAAGGCCGAAGATGAGCTATATTCCACGGCCACTGGGTCTCTTCCTCCGATTTACGTGAGTATTTGTGCTCTCGAACATCGATAAGGTAGTAGGATCCATTGTGTAGATTTTTGCTGACCACAAAAGGTTCTTCCCAAGGTGGGGACAACTTGTCCATATTAGTCTGATCATGGATGAGCCGGAGCACCAGATCACATTCTTGAAAAGTTCTATTTTTAACCCAGCGGCTATGATAATGTCGCAGGTCTTGCTGGTAAATCGCCGAATGAGCCACTGCAATATCACGCTCCTCATCTAATAGGTCCAGTGAATCCTGACGTGCTTTCTCATTATCAGCTTCAACATAAGCTGCCACACGGGGCGAGTCATGACGGATGTCACTAGGGAGAACCGCATCTGCTCGGTAAACCATGAAGAAAGGCGTGTAACCCATAGATCTGTTCGGTGTGGTATTGAAACTCCATAACACAGAAGGTAACTCCTCCACCCAACAACCCGGCGTCCGCTTTAAAGGAACCATAAGCCGGGGCTTGATGCCTCTCAAAATTTCTTGATTGGCTCTCTCTGCTTGACCATTAGATTGGGGGTGAGCCACCGATGACACGTCAAGCCAGATGTGCTCACATTGACAAAATTCTTCCGTAGCACCTTTGGACAGATTAGTACCATTATCGGTTATGATGCTGTGTGGAAAACCAAAACGGAATATCACCTTTTTGATTAATTGAACCGCCGTAGCTGCATCACACTTACTGACTGGCTCTGCCTCCACCCACTTGGTGAACTTATCAACCGCCACCAAAAGGTGGGTCTTCTTATCCTTGGACCTCTTAAAAGGGCCCAACCATATCCAACCCCCAAGTTGCAGACGGCCAAGTGATTGGAATCATCCTTAATTCTTGAGCCGGAACATGAGCGCGGCGTGCAAACTTCTGACAACCATCACACCGCTTTACTAAATCCTCAACGTCAGCATGAGCCGTCAACCAATAGAAGTCGTGCCGAAAGGCCTTAGCTACCAAGGATTTTGAACTAGCGTGGTGACCACAATCTCCTTTGTGGATCTCACGCAAAATCTCACAGCCTTCCTGAGGAGACACACAACACTGAAACGCCCCTGTTACGCTGCAATGATGCAACTCCCCATTGATAATGGTCATTGACTTGGATCATCGGATTATCTGTTGGGCCAAAGTTTCATCCTCCCGTAACTCTCCCTGGTTCATATACAAGTATGGGACCGTCCAATCCGGGATAACATGAAGAGCTGCCACTAACTGAGCCTCCGGGTCAGGAACAGCCAAATCCTCCTCTGTAGGTAACTTGACCGACGGATTATGTAGCACATCCAAAAAGACATTGGGCGGCACCGGTTTACGTTGAGAGCCTAAGCGACTTAAAGCATCCGCCGCTTCATTCTTTCACCGGTCTATATGGTCAACCTGATAACCCTTGAAATGACCAGCCACTATGTCTACCTCTCGTCGATACGCTGCCATGAGTGGATCCTTGGAATCCCAAGTGCCAGACACCTGTTGAGCTACCACATCTGAATCACCAAAACACTTAACCCGACTTAAATTCATCTCCTTAGCCATCCAAAGACCATGGAGCAAGGCCTCATATTCAGCTGCATTGTGAGTGCAAGGGAACATTAAATGGAGAACATAACAAAAACTTATCACCTCGTGGGGAAGTTAATATGACTCCAGCCCCCGAACCCTCCAATTGTCTGGACCCATCAAAATGAATAGTCCAATAAGTGTTATATGGCTTTTCCTCTGGTGCCTGCAACTCTGTCCAGTCGTTGATGAAATCCACAAGTGCTTGGGACTTGATTGTTGTACGAGGTATATATTTTAACCCGTGAGGCCCAAGCTCAATAGCCCACTTGGCGACCCGGCCAGTTGCTTCCCTGTTTTGGATGATATCCCCCAAGGGGGCATAACTGACCACCGTGATAGGATGACCCTGAAAATAATGCTTGAGCTTCTGGCTTGCCATGAAAACCCCATACACCAGCTTCTGCCAATGTGGGTACCTCTGCTTGGACTCAATAAGCACCTCACTGATGTAATAAACCGGCCATTGAACCGGATACTCCTTTCCGGCCTCCTTGCGCTCCACAATAATAGCCACACTAACAGCCCGGGCATTAGCAGCCACATATAGCAACAATGGCTCTTTATCAACAAGAGCAGCAATGGTAGGCGGTTCAGCTAACTCCCTCTTTAAACTCTCAAAGGCTTCAGTGGCAGCATCACTCCAGACGAAATGGTCTGTCTTCTTCATCATCTGATACAGAGGGATTGCCTTTTCTCCCAAACGGCTGATAAACCGGCTCAATGCTGCAACACGACCCTCCAGCCGCTGAACATCGTTAATACACGCCGGTTTAGTCAGAGACATAATAGCTGTGATCTTCTCCGGATTAGCTTCAATGCCCCTGTTAGACACCAGAATACCCAAGAGCTTTCCTGCCGGTACACCAAAGACACATTTGGCCGGATTAAGCATCATCTTATAAACCCGGAGGTTATCAAAAGTCTCCTTCAAGTCATCTATCAATGTTTCATCCTTTCTGGACTTCACCACAATATCATCCACATAAGCATGAACATTCCGCCCAATCTGATTATGAAGACAATTCTGTACACAACGCTGATAAGTCGCCTGGGCACTCTTGAGCCCAAAATGCATAGATACATAGCAGAAGGCTCCAAAGGGAGTTATGAAAGTTGTCTTCTCTTGGTCCTTAACTGCCATTTTGATCTGATGATAACCAGAATAAGCGTCCAGAAAACACAAACGGTCACAACCCGCCGTAGCATCAATTATTTGATCAATACGAGGGAGAGCAAAGGGATCAGCTGGACAGGCCTTGTTCAAATCTGTGTACTCCACACACATATGCCAAGTGCTGTTCTTCTTAAGTACTAGCACCGGATTACCTAGCCACTCAGGGTGAAAGACCTCCACAATAAACTCTGCTGCCAAAAGCCGGGCTACCTCCTCACTAATAGCCTTGCGCCTTTCTTCATTGAAGCGGCGGAGAAACTACCTGACCGGTTTAAACTTAGGATCTATATTAAGAGTGTGCTCAGCGAGTTACCTCGGTACACCTGGCATATCAGAAGGTTTCCATGCAAAGATGTCTCGGTTCTCATGGATGAACTCGATGAGCGTGCTTTCCTATTTCGGATCCAGGTTAGCGCTTATGCTGAACTGCCTGGATGAATCGCCAGGAACAAAGTCAACCAGTTTAGTCTCCTCAGCCGATTTAAACTTCAAGGCCAGATCATGCTCTGTAGTTGGCTTTTTCAGAGAAGTCATATCTGCCGGATCAACATTGTCTTTGTAGAACTTCAACTCCTCTATTGAACACACTGATTCAGCATAAGCCGCATCACCTTCTTCACATTCTAAAGAAATCTTCCGGCTCCCATGTGCTGTGACGGTCCCCTTATGACCCGGCATCTTAAGTTGCAGATAAACATAACAGGGCCTTGCCATGAATTTAGCATAAGCCGGTCGTCCGAACAGGGCATGATATGGGCTCTTGATTTTCACCACTTCAAAAGTCAATGTTTGTGATCTTGAATCATGATCATCTCCAAAAGCAACCTCTAGAGCTATCTTACAAACTGGGTACACCAATTTGCCAGGCACCACACCATGAAAAACGGTGTTCGACGGTTTAAGATTTTTATCTGTCAACACCATGCGATGGAAGGTTTCATAATAAAGGATATTGATACTGCTCCCTCCATCCATGAGTACCTTGGTGAACTTGTACCCCCCAACCCGAGGTGCCACCACTAATGCCAGGTGACCCGGATTATCAACCCGGGGTGGATGATCCTCTCGACTCCACAAAATGGGTTGTTCAGACCAGCGCAGATAACAGGGAACTGCCGGTTCAACGGAGTTTACTGCCATTTTATGAAGCTTCTGATCATGCTTACATAAACTAGTGGTGAAAACATGGTACTGCCCACTATTCAACTGCTTCAGATTACTCGGTTAACCCGATTGTTGCTGCTGCTGACTCCCCTGATGATTATAACCGCCCTGGTTACCCTGACTGCCTTGATTGCCATGTCCGGTTTGGTTGCCCTGAAATCCTGAACCGGAGCCGCCTCCACCATAACCCGGCCCATGAAAACCGCCTCCTGAACCGCCGGGCGGTCCATGGTCGTATTGAAAGAGATTTGAATTTTTGAACTCCCGCATAATGAAGCAATCCTTCCAAAGGTGCGTAGCTGGCCTTTCTTTCGACCGTGCTATGGGCAAGGTTGATTTAACAGGCGCTCAAGATTGGGACCTGATCCTCCACCCTGCTGGGGCAGTTTACCCTTGCGGCGCTGACAATTATCCTAGGTGTTGGTGTTAGCCACAAAGCCCAAACTATTATCTACCTTGCGCTTACCGTTGTTCCCATGACCCGTCGGGTTATGCTACTGCCCCTTGGCACCGCCATTCTTCTTTCCCTTCCCCGGCTTTTCATCCTCAGACTCAGGGTCCTTGGTATTGTCTGAATCGGCATACTTAACCAAAGCTGCCATAAGCGTTGCCATGTCATTGTAGTGACGCTTGAGCCTTCCCAACTTCAGTTTCAACGGCGTAAACTGGCAATTGCCTTCCAACGTCAAGACTGCTGTATCAGCATTGATGCAGTCTGATGAATGCAAAATAGCTGAGGCTCACTTTACCCAATGGGTTGTAGACCCCCCTTCCTCCTGAACACAGGCGGCTAAATCCATAATTGACATGGGCTGCTTGCACGTATCTTTGAAATTCTGGATAAACCGACTTTTTAGCTCAGTCCATGACCCAACGGAGTTAGCTGGTAAACTTTTCAGCCAAGTACATGTTGTTCCTTCCAGCATCATGGTGAAGTACTTGGCACATGCCGCATCATCCATGTCCAGCATCTCCATTGTCATCTCATAGCCCTCGACCCATGATTCAAGGGGTAAATCGGCAGTGTAATTGGGCACCTTACGAGGACCCTTGAAGTCCTTCGGCAGCCGCACATTACGCAAGGTCGGGGTGAGACACGGCACCTCCAAAGAACTGAAAACCACACCTGGTTCCGCTGAAGTGGTCGGACGAACCGGAGTAAGCTGAGGAGCCACGTATTGCGCTGCTAACTCGGCTTCTCGACGTGCTCGACCGTGATCCACCACATCCTGGGCATTAGCACCGCCACCCGCCGGGTTATGCCCTCACGGCGGGTTACGGTGTCGTGCACTGCTTGATACAGCCGGTTCATCAATATGCCTGATGTAGCTCCGACTTGGGCGGGGGTGGAATGAATCCTCTCACGACTGTGCGAATAAGCCTGCTGTTGGGTCAGAGCAGTCTGAAGGAGCTCTCTAGCCCGTCGTATTTCAACTACTACTGGGGACTCGCCTTCGATCGGGAGAGCTGCCAATCATGAAGTGGCGACGACGCTGTTATCCAACGGGTTAGAGTAATGACCCGAAGGCGTTGAGACGTGCTGTGATAGGATATTGTTCTGACGAGGCGGATCCGCCGCGCGCGGCTGAACCAGCGCCCCCGTTCCAGGTGCCTGCTACCTCTTGAGCATTGCGTTGGTTTTCCCCGAAGAGGAAGGGATGGTGCAGCAAAGTAGCGTAAGTATTTCCCTCATTTTTTGAAAACCAAGGTATCAATCCAGTAGGAGGCTATGCACGAGTCCCTCGTACCTGCACAAAACAAATAAATCCTCGCAACCAACACAAATAGGGGTTGTCAATCCCTATAAGGCCACTTACGAGAGTGAGATCTGATAGATATGATAAAGATAATATTTTTGGTATTTTTGTGATAAAGATGCAAAGTAAAATAAAGGCAAAGTAAATAGCAAAGGAAATAACTAAGTAGTAGGAGATTAATATGATAAAGATAGACCCAGGGGCCATAGGTTTCACTAGTGGCTTCTCTCGAGAGCATAAGTATTCTACGGTGGGTGAACTTAAATTACTGTTGAGCAATTGACAGAATTGAGCATAGTTATGAGAATATCTAGGCATGATCATGTATATAGGCATCACATCTAAGACAAGTAGACCGACTCCTGCCTGCATCTACTACTATTACTCCACTCATCGACCGCTATCCAGCATGCATCTAGAGTATTAAGTTAAAAACAGAGTAATGCCTTAAGCAAGATGACATGATGTAGAGGGATAGACTCATGCAATATGGTGAAAACCCCATCTTGTTATCCTCGATGGCAACAATACAATATGTGCCTTGCTGCCCCTACTGTCATTGGGAAAGGACGCCGCAAGATTGAACCCAAAGCTAAGCACTTCTCCCATTGCAAGAAAGATCAATCTAGTAGGCCAAACCAAACTGATAATTCAAAGAGACTAGCAAAGATAACCAATCATACATAAAAGAATTCAGAGAAGTTTCAAATATTGTTCATAGATAGACTTGATCATAAACCCACAATTCATTGGTCTCAACAAACACACTGCAAAAAGAAGATTACATCGAATAGATCTCCACAAGAGAGGGGGAGAACATTGTATTGAGATCCAAAAAGAGAGAAGAAGCCATCTAGCTACTAACTATGGACCCGTAGGTCTGAGGTAAACTACTCACACTTCATCGGAGGGGCTATGGTGTTGCTGTAGAAGCCCTCCGTGATCGATGCCCCCTCCGGCGGAGCTCCAGAACAGGCCCCAAGATGGGATCTCGTGGATACAGAAAGTTACGGCGGTGGAATTAGTGTTTTGGCTCCGTATCTGATCGTTTGGGGGTACGTAGGTATATATAGGAGGAAGGAGTACGTCGGTGGAGCAACAAGGGGCCCACGAGGGTGGAGGGCGCGCCTGGGGGTAGGCGTGCCCCCCTACCTCGTGGCCTCCTCTTTTCTTTCTTGACGTAGGGTCCAAGTCTCCCGGGTCTTGTTCATTGAGAAAATCACGTTCCCGAAGGTTTCATTCCATTTGGACTCCGTTTGATATTCCTTTTCTTCGAAACCCTTAAACAGGCAAAAACAGCAATTCTGGGCTGGGCCTCCGGTCAATAGGTTAGTCCCAAAAATAATATAAAAGTTGATAATAAAGCCCAATAATGTCCAAAACAGTACATAATATAGCATGGAGCAATCAAAAATTATAGATACGTTGGAGACGTATCAAGCATCCCCAAGCTTAATTCCTGCTCATCCTCGAGTAGGTAAATGATAAAAACAGAATTTTTGATGCGGAGTGCTACTTGGCATAATTTTAATGTAATTCTTCTTAATTGTGGTATGAATATTCAGATCCGAAAGATTCAAGACAAAAGTTCATATTGACATTAAAATAATAATACTTCAAGCATACTAACTAGCAATTATGTCTTCTCAAAATAACATGGCCAAAGAAAGTTCATCCCTACAAAATCATGGTTTAGTCATGTTTCATTTTCGTCACACAAGAATGCTCTCATCATGCACAACCCCGATGACAAACCAAGCAATTGTTTCATACTTTAGTAATCTCAAACCTATAAACTTTCACGCAATATATGAGCGTGAACCATGGACATAGCACTATGGGTGGAATAGAATATAATGAGGGGGGTTATGTGGAGAAGGCAAAAAAGGAGAAAGTCTCACATCAACGAGGCTAATCAATGGGCTATGGAGATGCCCACTGATTGATGTTAATGCAAGGAGTAGGGATCGCCATGCAACGGATGCACTAGAGCTATAAATGTATGAAAGCTCAACAAAAGAAACTAGTGGGTGTGCATCCAACTTGCTTGCTCACAAGACCTAGGGCACTTGAGGAGGCCCATTGTTGGAATATACAAGCCAAGTTCTATAATGAAAAATTCCCACTAGTATATGAAAGTGGCAAAACAAGAGACTCTCTAACATGAAGATTAAGGTGCTACTTTGAAGCACAAGTGTGGCAAAGGATAGTAACATTGTCCCTTCTCTCTTTTTCTCTCATTTTTTTGGGCCTTCTCTTTTCTTATGGCCTTTCTCTTTTTTTGGGCCTTCTTTTTTTTATAGCCTTTCTCTTTTTTTATAATTCCTCACTTGGGACAATGCTCTAGAAAATGATGATCATCACACTTCTAATTATTTACAACTCAATGATTACAAGTCGATACTAGAACAAAAGATGACTCTATATGAATGCCTCCGGCGGTGTACCGGGATATGCAATGGACCAAGAGTGACATGTATGAAAGAATTATGAACGGTGGCTTTTCCACAAATACTATGTCAACTACATGATCATGCTAAGCAATATGACAATAATGAATGTGTCATGATGAACGGAATGATGGAAAGTTGCATGGCAATATATCTTAGAATGGCTATGGAAATGCCATAATAGGTAGGTATGGTGCCTATTTTGAGGAAGATATAAGGAGGTTTATGTGTGAAAGAGCGTATCATATCACGGGGTTTGGATGCACCGGCGAAATTTGCTCCAACTCTCAATGTGAGAAAGGGCAATGCACGGTACCGAAGAGGCTAGCAAGGATGGAAGGGTGAGAGTGCGTATAATCCATAGACTCAACATTAGTCATAAAGAACTCACATACTTATTGCAAAAATCTACATGTCATCAAACACCTCGGTATTACGCGCATGCTCCTAGGGGGATAGATTGGTAGGAAAAGACCATCGCTCGTCCCCGACTGCCACTCATAAGGAAGACAATCAAATAACACCTCATGTTTCCAATTTGTTGCATAATGTTTACCATACGTGCATGCTATGGCACTTGCAAACTTCAACACAAGTATTTCTCAATTTCACAACTACTCAACTAGCACGACTTTGATATTATTACCTCCATATCTCAAAACAATCATCAAGCGTCAAACTTCTCTTAGTATTCAAAACACTCTTAAGAAATTTTTACTAACTTTGAATACCTAGCATATTAGGATTTTAAGAAAATTACCATGCTATTAAGACTCTCAAAATAATCTAAGTGAATCATGAGAGATCAATAGTTTCTATAAAACAAATCCACCACCGTACTCTAAAAGATATAAGTGAAGTACTAGAGCAAAATTATATAGCTCAAAAGATATAAGCGAAGCACATAGAGTATTCTAACAAATTCCAAATCATGTACGGCTCTCTCAAAAGGTCTGTACAGCAAGGATGATTTTGGTAAACTAACAAGCAAATACTCAATTATGAGACGCTCCAAGCAAAACACATATCATGTGGCAAATAAAAATATAGCTCCAAGTAAAGTTACCGATAGAAGTAGACGAAAAGAGGGGATGCCTTCCGGGGCATCCCCAAGCTTTGGCTTTTAGGTGTCCTTAGATTATCTTGGGGGTGCCATGGGCATCCCCAAGCTTAGGCTCTTGCCCCTCCTTGTTCCATAATCCATCAAATCTTTACCCAAAACTTGAAAACTTCACAACACAAAACTTAAAGTAGAAAATCTCGTGAGCTCCGTCAGCGAAAGAAAATAAAAGACCACTTCAAGGTACTGTAATGAACTAATTATTTATTTATATTGGTGTTATACCTACTGTATTCCAACTTCTCTATGGTTTATAAACTATTTTACTACCCATAGATTCATCAAAATAAGCAAACAACACACGAAAAACAGAATCTGTCAAAAACAGAACAGTCTGTAGTAATCTGTAGCTAGTGCAAGATCTGGAACACCAAAAATACTAAAATAAATTTCTTGAAGTGAGGAATTTATCTATTAATCATATTCAAAAAGAATTAACTAAATATCACTTTCCAAATAAAAATGACAGCAGTTCTCGTGAGCGCTAAAGTTTCTGTTTTTTACAGCAAGTTCAACAAGACTTTCCCCAAGTCTTCCCAACGGTTCTACTTCGCACAAACACTAATTAAACACAAAAAGCACAACCAAAACAGAGGCTAGATAAATTATTTATTAATAAACAGAGTCCAAAAGCAAGGAATAAAAATAAAATTGGGTTGCCTCCCACAAGCGCTATCGTTTAACATCCCTAGCTAGGCATAACAAGCAAGAATAGATCTAGGTATTGCCATCTTTGGTAGGCAATCCATAAGTGGCTCTCATAATAGATTCATAAGGTAATTTAATTTTCTTTCTAGGAAAGTGTTCCATGCCTTTCCTTAATGTAAATTGGAATCTAATATTTCCTTCCTTCATATCAACAATTGCACCAATCGTTCTAAGGAAAGGCCTACCAAGAATAATAGGACATGAAGGATTGCAATCTATGTCAAGAACAATAAAATCTATGGGCACATAATTCCTATTTGCAACAATAAGAACATCATTAATTCTTCCCATAGGTTTCTTAATAGTGGAATCCGCAAGTGCAAGTTTAGAGAGCAATCATCAAAATCACGGAAACCTAACAAATCACACAAAGTCTTTTGAATCGTGGAAACACTAGCACACAAATCACATAAAGCATATCATTCATGATCTTTAATTTTAATTTTAATAGTTGGTTGCCACTCATCATAAAGTTTTCTAATGATAGAAACTTCCAATTCAAGTTTTTCTTCATAAGATTGCATCAAGGCATCAATGATATGTTTAGTAAACGCTTTATTTTGACTATAAGCGTGAGGAGAGTTTAGCACGGATTGTAACAAGGAAATACAATCAATAAAAGAGCAATTTTCATAGTTAAATTTCTTGAAATCCATAATAGTGGGTTTAGCAACATCTAGGGTTTTAATTTATTCAATCCCACTTTTATCAAATTTAGCATCAAGATCAACAAATTCCGAATTCTTAGAACACCGTCTAGGTAAAGGTGGATCATATTCAGTCCCATCATTATCAAGATTCATATTGCAAAACAAAGATTTAATAGGGGACACATCAATAACTTTGAGATCTTCATCTTTATTTTCATAGGAACTAGAAGAACACGCTCTTATAAAGGCATCTTTCTTACCACACATCCTAGCAGTTCTTTCTTTGCACTCATCAATGGAAATTTTCATGGCTTTGAGAGACTCATTGATACCATGCTTAGAATAAGGCCTAGGATTAAAATTTCCTCTATACGCATTGTTACCAAAATTGTTCCTACCAACAAAATTCACATCCATAGATTCATTATTATTCTCAATCAAAGTAGACAAGGGCATATCATTAGGATCAGAAGAAACACTCTTATTAGCAAATAATTTCATAAGTTCATCCATCTTTCCACTCAAAACATTAATTTCTTCTATCGCATGCACCTTTTTATTGGTAGATCTTTCAGTATGCTATTGAGAATAATTAACCATAATATTATCTAGGAGTTTAGTAGTTTCTCCTAAAGTTATTTCCGTAAAAGTGCCTCCCGCGGCCGAATCTAAAAGATTTCTAGAAGCAAAATTCAATCCGGCAGAAAATTTTTGAACAATCATCCACAAATTTAAACCATGAGTAGGGCAATTACGTATCATTAATTTCATTCTCTCCCAAGCTTGTGCAACATGTTCATGATCAAGTTGCTTAAAGTTCATAATATTGTTTCTAAGAGAGATGATCTTAGCGGGAGGAAAATACTTAGAGCTAAAGCATATTTGCACTTATTCCATGAATCAATACTATTTTTAGGCAAATACGAAAACCAAGCTTTAGCACGATCTCTAAGCGAAAAAGGAAATAGCTTCAATTTAACAATATCATTATCCACATCTTTCTTCTTTTGCATGTCACACAAATAAACGAAGCTATTTACATGGGTAGCGGCATCTTCACTAGGAAGGCCAGAAAACGAATCTTCCATGACAAGATTCAGCAAAGCAGTATTAATTTCACAAGATTCAGCATCGGAAAGAGGAGCAATCAGAGTTCTAATAAAATCATTGTTGTTGGTATTGGTGAAGTTACACAATTTAGTATTATCTTGAGCCATCGTGACAAGTAAGCAAACTAACACACAAGCAAACAAAAAGCAAGCGGCAAAAAGAGGTAAATAGAGAAAGAGAGGGAGGATAGAGAGAGAGAGGGCGAATAAAATGGCAAGGGTGAAGTGGGGGGAGGAAAACGAGAGGCAAATGACAAATAATGTAATGCAGGAGATAAGGGTATGTGATGGGTACTTGGTATGTTGACTTTTGCGAAGACCTCCCCGGCAACGGTGCCAGAAATCCTTCTTACTACCTCTTGAGCACTGTGTTGGTTTTCCCCGAAGACGAAGGGATGATGCAGCAAAGTAGTCTTATTTCCCTCAGTTTTGAGAACCAAGGTATAAATCCAGTAGGAGGCTACGCGTGAGTCCCTCGTACCTGCACAAAACAAATAAATCCTCGCAACCAACACAAATAGGGGTTGTCAATCCCTATAAGGCCACTTACGAGAGTGAGATCTGATAGATATGATAAAGATAATATTTTTGGTATTTTTGTGATAAAGATGCAAAGTAAAATAAAGGCAAAGTAAATAGCAAAGGAAATAACTCAGGAGTAGGAGATTAATATGATAAAGATAGACCCGGAGACCATAGGTTTCACTAGTGGCTTCTCTCGAGAGCATAAGTATTCTACGGTGGGTGAACAAATTACAGTTGAGCAATTGACATAATTGAGCATAGTTATGAGAATATCTAGGCCTGATCACGTATATAGGCATCACGTCTGAGACAAGTAGACCGACTCCTGCCTGCATCTACTACTATTACTCCACTCATCGACCGCTATCCAGCATGCATCTAGAGTATTAAGTTAAAAACAGAGTAATGCCTTAAGCAAGATGACATGATGTAGAGGGATAGACTCATGCAATATGAAGAAAACCCCATCTTGTTATCCTCGATGGCAACAATACAATAAGTGCCTTGCTGCCCCTATTGTCACTGGGAAAGGACACCGCAAGATTGAACCCAAAGCTAAGCACTTCTCCCATTGCAAGAAAGATCAATCTAGTAGGCCAAACCAAACTGATAATTCGAAGAGACTTGCAAAGATAACCAATCATACATAAAAGAATTCAGAGAAGTTTCAAATATTGTTCATAGATAGACTTGATCATAAACCCACAATTCATCGGTCTCAACAAACACACTGCAAAAAGAAGATTACATCGAATAGATCTCCACAAGAGAGGGGGAGAACATTGTATTGAGATCCAAAAGGAGAGAAGAAGCCATCTAGCTACTAACTATGGACCCGTAGGTCTAAGGTAAACTACTCACACTTCATCGGAGGGGCTATGGTGTTGATGTAGAAGCCCTCCGTGATCGATGCCCCCTCCGGCGGAGCTCCGGAACAGGCCCCAAGATGGGATCTCGTGGATACAAAAAGTTATGGCGGTGGAATTAGGGTTTTGGCTCTGTATCTGATCGTTTGGGGGTACGTAGGTATATATAGGAGGAAGGGGTACGTCGGTTGAGCAACAGGGGGCCCACGAGGGTGGAGTGCGCGCCTAGGGGGGAGGCGCGCCCCCCTACCTCGTGGCCTCCTCTTTTCTTTCTTGACGTAGGGTCCAAGTCTCCCGGGTCTTGTTCGTTGAGAAAATCGTGTTCCCGAAGGTTTCATTCCATTTGGGCTCCGTTTGATATTCCTTTTCTTCGAAACACTAAAACAAGCAAAAAACATTAATTCTGGGCTGGGCTTCTGGTTACTAGGTTAGTCCCAAAAATAATATAAAAGTGGATAATAAAGCCCAATAATGTCCAAAACAGTAGATAATATAGCATGGAGCAATAAAAAATTATAGATACGTTGGAGACGTATCAGTGCCTCCACCCGGTTTACCACTGGCTGGTTGCTGGTTCCCGCTCCTGGCGTGTTAAAGAGATTCCTTCCCTCGTAAACCGGAGGCAGGTGAGGCCGGTGCCTTCTCCTCATGACATCATTTGATACGCTCTGATCCAGCATAAGCCGATAAGCCTGTGCCTCTAAATCGGTCTGCTCTGCGGCCATCCTGGTGTTCTCTGCTGCCAGATCTATCTTAGCTTGAGCTATCTGATCCTTCACCTTTGCAATTTCCGTGTTATGCTAATCCTGATCTGCCGGATTAACCTCAGCTGCTAGCAACGTTACCAAAGTGTCGAATAAATCAGAAAAAACCTGAACCGGCGCTGGCGCAGTGCCTCCCACCCTGGCGGGTGTTGCAGCTGCTGAACCAGAAATCATTGCCGCTGTGGTAGAAGAATGTTGCACTGCCTGCGTACCGGCCATGAAAATCGCAACACGGCTCGGCGGATCAGAGAGGTTCGGAATACTATCACCATTGGAACCACCACTAATCCGGCCATTATGCAGCTGACACAGTGACTCGGTCTCTCCGGTTGAAGACTCGTCATCAGAGTAAATGACGGTTTCGCCACCAGATACCGATCTATCCTCAGATTTTGCTCCGCGGATGGCTCCCACGAAGGCACACTTTACGGCAGGCTGAACTCGGGCAAGTTTTGCACGCTGAGCCGTCTCGACGATGTCGGTGCAGATGTCTGGCTCAGGGCCCGGTTCGCCGATCTTGCCAATGAAAACATGTATTCCGCTAAAGGGAACCCGGTACCCGTACTCAATCGAGCCGGCCTCGGGGCCCCAGCCTGCGTCGTCGATGTAGATCTTGTCGCGACGACTCTTGGTCATCCAGCCCACAACGTATCCCTTGAGTCCTTCGAAGCTGCCCTTCAAGATCTCGAAACCATCGTGCGATAGCCCCACGGTGGGCGCCAACTGTCGTGATTTTGTCACGGCAGATGTCCTAGTGAACGGACTTAGTCGTGGAGCCATCGCGACGGGTTAGCTTAAAGGGGTTAAAGCGAACAAGGGACGCAAGGAATTATACTGGTTCGGCCCCTTACGATGAAGGTAAAAGCCAACTCCAATTGTGATGAAATTGCTAGGGTTTCAATGTCCAGGGAGCGAATCCGCTTTGCCTAGCTCTCGAGTTATTGTTTGTTGTCCCTAAACCGCCACCGGGTCGTCCATTTATATACACAGGTTAACGCCCGGCGGTTTACAGAATCCCGAGACCGGCTCATAAACGTGCCCGGCTCGGTTTCTACCTTTGCTTGCCTTACAACATAAGTTACATATCATATGGCGGTTTCTATCTACGGGTCCTAATCTGCCTTTGGGCCCTGGGCCTTCATGTTAGATCTCCTCTGTAAAGCACCATACCTCTTGTCTTCACGGGCTTCAAACATGACTAACTCCTTGTGGGCATAACCCGGCCCCTCATGGCCGGTTTATACTTAATAGTAATATCTCCAACAGGAACTGCCCCAAGTATTTGGCGGATAAGAAGGATGGCAAGGTGAACAAAGGTATATGTGATATACATGTTATTGATGTGTACCTTACTAAAGCTCGCAGTAGCACCTGGGTATTTGATACTAGATCTGTTGCTAATACTTGCAACTCGAAACAGGGACTATGGATTAAGAGAAGATTGGCTAAGGACAAGGTGACGATGCGCGTGGGAAATGGTTCCAAAGTCGATGTGATCGCCGTTGGCACGCTACCTCTACATCTACCTTCGGGATTAGTTTTAGACCTGAATAATTGTTATTTGGTGCCAGCGTTAAGCATGAACATTATATCCGGATCTTGTTTGATGTGAGATGGTTATTCATTTAAATCAGAGAATAATGGTTGTTCTATTTATATGAGTAATATCTTTTATGGTCATGCACACTTAAAGAGTGGTCTATTTTTAATGAATCTCGATATTAGTGATACACATATTCATAATATTGAAGCCAAAAGATGCAGAGTTGATAATGATAGTGTAACTTATTTCTGGCACTGCCGTTTAGGTCATATTGGTGTAAAGCGCATGAAGAAACTCCATTCTGATGGACTTTTGGAATCACTTGATTATGAATCACTTGATACTTGCGAACCATGCCTCATGGGCAAGATGACTAAAACGCCGTTCTCCGGAACTATGGAGCGAGCAACAGATTTGTTGGAAATCATACATACTGATGTATGTGGTCCGATGAATATTGAGGCTCACTGCGGGTATCATTATTTTCTCACCTTCATAGATGATTTGAGCAGATACGGGTATATCTACTTGATGAAACATAAGTCTAAAACATTTGAAAAGTTCAAAGAATTTCAGAGTGAAGTGGAAAATCATCGTAACAAGAAAATAAAGTTTCTACGATCTGATCGTGGATGATAATATTTGAGTTACAAGTTTAGTCTTCATTTGAAACAATGCGGAATAGTTTCGCAACTCACGCCACCCGGAACACCACAGCATAACGGTGTGTCCGAATGTTGTAATCGTACGTTACTAGATATGGTGTGATCTATGATGTCTCTTACTGATTTACCGCTATCGTTTTGGGGTTATGCTTTAGAGACAGCTGCATTCACGTTAAATAGGGAACCATCTAAATCCGTTGAGATGATGCCTTATGAACTATGGTTTGGCAAGAAACCAAAGTTGTTGTTTCTTAAAGTTTGGGGCTGCGATCCTTATGTGAAAAAGCTTCAACCTGATAAGCTCGAACCTAAATCGGAGAAATGTGTCTTCATAGGATACCCAAAGGAGACTATTGGGTACACCTTCTATCACAGATCCGAAGGCAAGACATTTGTTGCTAAGAATTGATCCTTTATAGAGAAGGAGTTTCTCTCGAAAGAAGTGAGTGGGAGGAAAGTAGAACTTGATGAGGTAACTGTACCTGCTCCCTTATTGGAAAGTAGTCCATTACAGAAACCGGTTCCTGTGACACCTACACCAATTAGTGAGGAAGCCAATGATGATGATCATGAAACTTCAGATCAAGTTACTACCGAACCTCGTAGGTCAACCAGAGTAAGATCCGCACCAGAGTGGTACGGTAATCCTATTTTGGAGGTCATGTTACTTGACCATGACGAACCTACGAACTATGAGGAAGCGATGATGAGATCAGATTCCGCAAAATGGCTTGAGGACATGAAATCTGAGATGGGATCCATGTATGAGAACAAAGTGTGGACTTTGGTTGACTTGCCTGATGATCATCAAGCCATCGAGAATAAATGGATCTTTAAGAAGAAGACTGACTCTGACGGTAATGTTACTGTCTACAAAGGTCGACTTGTTGTGAAAGGTTTTCGACAAGTTCAAGGAGTTGACTACGATGAGACCTTGTCACCCGTAGCGATGCTTAAGTTCGTCCGAATCATGTTAGTAATTGCCGCATTTTATGATTATGAAATTTGGCAAATGAATGTAAAGACTGCATTCCTGAATGGATTTCTGGAAGAAGAGTTGTATATGACGCAACCTGAAGGTTTTATCGATCCAAAGGGTGCTAACAAAGTGTGCAAGCTCCAGCGATCCATTTATGGACTGGTGCAAGCCTCTCGGAGTTGGAATAAATGTTTTGATAGTGTGATCAAAGCATATGGTTTTATACAGACTTTTGGAGAAGTCTGTATTTACAAGAAAGTGAGTGGGAGCTCTGTAGCGTTTCTAATATTATATGTGGATGACATGTTGTTGATTGGAAATGATATAGAATTTCTGGATAGCATAAAAGGATACTTGAATAAGAGTTTTTCAATGAAAGACCTTGGTGAAGCTGCTTATATATTGGGCATCAAGATCTATAGAGATAGATCAAGATGCTTAATTGGACTTTCACAAAGCACATACCTTGATAAAGTTTTGAAGAAGTTCAAAATGAATCAAGCTAAGAAAGGGTTCTTGCCTGTGTTACAAGGTGTGAAGTTGAGTAAGACTCAATGCCCGACCACTGCAGAAGATAGGGAGAAAATGAAAAATGTTCCCTATGCTTCAGCCATAGGCTCTATCATGTATGCAATGTTGTGTACCAGAGCTTATGTGTGCCTTGCTATTAGTTTAGGAGGGAGGTACCAAAGAAATCCAGGACTGGATCACTGGATAGCGGTCAAGAACATCCTGAAATACCTGAAAAGGACTATGGATATGTTTCTCGTTTATGTAGGTGACAAAGAGCTCATCGTAAATGGTTACGTCGATGCAAGCTTTGACACTGATTTGGACGATTCTAAATCGCAAATCATATACATGTTTATATTGAACGGTGGAGCTGACAGTTGGAGCAGTTCTAAACAAAGCGTCGTGGCGGGATCTACGTGTGAAGCAGAGTACATAGCTGCTTCGGAAGCAGCAAATGAAGGAGTCTGTATGAAGGAGTTCATATCTGATCTAGGTGTCATACCTAGTGCATCGGGTCCAATGAAAATATTTTTGTGACAATACTGGTGCAATTGCCTTGGCAAAGGAATCCAGATTTCACAAGAGAACCAAACACATCAAGAGACGCTTCAATTCCATCCGCGATCAAGTCCAGGTGGGAGACATAGAGATTTGCAAGATACATACGGATCTAAATGTTGCAGACCCGTTGACTAAGCCTCTCTCACGAGCAAAACATGATCAACACTAAGGCTCCATGGGTGTTACAATCATTACTGTGTAATCTAGATTATTGACTCTAGTGCAAGTGGGAGACTGAAGGAAATATGCCCTCGAGGCAATAATAAAGTTATTATTTATTTCCTTATTTCATGATAAATGTTTATTATTCATGCTAGAATTGTATTAACCGGAAACATAATACATGTGTGAATACATAGACAAATAGAGTGTCACTAGTATGCCTCTACTTGACTAGCTCGTTGATCAAAGATGGTTGTGTTTCCTAACCATAGACATGAGTTGTCATTTGATAGACGGGATCACATCATTAGGAGAATGATGTGATTGACTTGACCCATTCCGTTAGCTTAATACTTGATCATTTTAGTTTACTGGTATTGCTTTCTTCATGACTTATACATGCTCCTATGACTATGAGATTATGCAACTCCCTATTACCGGAGGAACGCTTTGTGTGCTACCAAATGTCACAACGTAACTGGGTGATTATAAAGGTGCTCTACAGGTGTCTCCGATGGTACTTGTTGAGTTGGCATAGATCGATATTAGGATTTGTCACTCCGATTGTCAGAGAGCTATCTCTGGGCCCTCTCGGTAATGCACATCACTATAAGCCTTGCAAGCAATGCAACTAATGAGTTAGTTGCGGGATGATGCATTACATAAATGAGTAAAGAGACTTGCCGGTAACGATATTGAACTAGGTATTGAGATACCGACGATCAAATCTCGGGCAATTAACATACCGATGACAAAGGGAACAACGTATGTTGTTATGCGGTTTGACCGATAAAGATCTTCGTAGAATATGTAGGAGTCAATATGAACATCCAGGTTCCGCTATTGGTTATTGACCGGAGACGTGTCTCGGTCATGTCTACATAGTTCTCGAACCCGTAGGGTTCGCACGCTTAACATTCGGTGACGATCGGTATTATGAGTTTATGTGATTTGATGTACCGAAGGTAATTCGGAGTCCCGGATGAGGTTGGGGTTATGACGAGGAGTCTCGAAATGGTCGAGACGTAAAGATCGATATATTGGACGACTATATTCGGAGATCGGAAAGGTTCCGAGTGATTCAGGTATTTTTTTGGAGTACCGAGGAGTTACAGGAATACAGGAAGAAGTATTGGGCCTCAATGGGCCAAGTGGTGGAAGAGGGGAAGCAGGGCACGCGGCCCCCTAGCCCAAACCGAATTGGACTAGGGGGTCGGCCCCCCTTTCCTCCTTTCCTCCCTCTCCTTCCTTCTCTCCTTCCCCCTTCCTTTCCTCCTCCTAGTAGGAGTAGGAAAGGGGAGTCCTACTCCTACTAGGAGGAGGACTCCTCCTGGCGCGCCCTAGAGGGCCGGCCGGCCTCCCCCCCTTGCTCCTTTATATACGGGGGTGGGGGCACCCTAGAACACACAAGATGATCATTGATCCCTTAGCCGTGTGCGGTGCCCCCCTCTACAATCCACCTCGATCATATCGTAGCGGTGCTTAGGAGAAGCCCTCCGTCGGTAGCAACATCATCACCGTCATCACGCTGTCGTGCTGACGAAACTCTCCTGTGAAGCTCTGCTGGATCGGAGTTCGTGGGACATCATCGAGTTGAACGTGTGCTGAACTCGGAGGTGCCGTGCGTTCGGTACTTCGATCGGTCGGATCATGAAGATGTTCGACTACATCAACCGCATTCTCATAACGGTTCTGCTTACGGTCTACGAGGGTACGTGGACGATACTCTTCCCCCTTGTTGCTATACATCACCATGATCTTGCGTGTGCGTAGGATTTTTTTTTTTGAAATTACTACGCTCCCAAACAGTTTCTACTAACACGTTTTCTTCTCAATTGGATTATTCCAATAGGCTTCTATAGAGAAACAAACCAATTTTAAGATATGATTGAACTCATATAGAAATACATACATTGTATATCACTGGTAGCGAAGTCCACTAGCATGTCATCGACACTAAGTAGTGGACCTTCATTTTTCTGAGCATGCTCTTGGTTGCCCACGTTCCAAGGAATGTGTGGGAACTTTCAACCATCGGGAAATTATTGTTATCGAAGGAAGTAAGCTTCACACTTGTTCCCATGGGCCTCTTGTCCTTGGCCAATTGATGCATGCACAAATCCACCAAATGCATGGAAGTATCACATATCCTTGCAACCCGTGTTCTAAAACCACACTTATAGCAACCATTAGAGTTGCTAGCCTTGTCATTGGTTTGAAAATGACTTTTTTCTCTTTTCAGCCCCATTCTTATTCTGCTTCTCATCACGCATCCACTTTCCTTCACAATTGACGAAATTGTTCAATATAAATCCTCATACAAGGATTAAAAGTGAAGAGCATCTCGATGAGATTAACATCCAGAACTGCAATATTGCAGAATCTCAACTACAAGTTGATCTGATGCACATAAGAGTTGTATGCTACCATAGACTCCAAGTCATGGAACCGGACGAGCACCCATTTCCTGTGCACTTCAACCATCATCATCACCCTATATTGATCATACTGCTCCTCAAAAGAGCAATAGAGTATCAGATACTCTATTTTTATAGATCATGGTGTAGTGAAGTGCAATGCAACATACTTTGCTATAGCGACTATAGCCGGAGCCCCTGAGCGGGTGTGGTTATGTGGGAACTGAGACCCAGGCTGCCAAGTTAATCTTTACATCAACCAGGTTCGATGATTAATACCATCAACGGCAAACTCAGCAAAAAGTCTCTCTTGGATATGTGCAACATATCCTGCATGAAATCATCATGCACAACTAATTTACCTTTTAGTAAATTAATTTTCAAGTATCATCAACATAAAGCAACCATCAAATTGCCTAATCAGATATGCTGATATACAAATGTGCTTTAAAACACAGTAATATACCATAAATTACTGCAAAACACATTGGAAAACAATGTATAGCTAAAAGCTAATATCAAAAGGAAA
Organism: Triticum dicoccoides; assembly: GCF_002162155.2. Lineage (NCBI taxonomy): Eukaryota > Viridiplantae > Streptophyta > Magnoliopsida > Poales > Poaceae > Triticum > Triticum dicoccoides. The sequence goes on from NC_041384.1 coordinate 716,586,512, forward strand.
CCACGGAGAAGATGGTCCTAGGCCGAAACCACTCAGCCCAAGTTTTTTTTTTCTCCTTTTCTTTTGTTACCAATGAAACCGGACGCATCCGGCAGCCGCGTCGTCGGTTTACTGTGCGTCCCACTTGGTAACCAGCGCCTTACCATTGCCTCGTACCAACGCAGCACGCTACGTCACCGCACCTCATACGTACAAGAGAAACAATCAGTCATTAGATTGATGATGATCGTAAACACAAGAAGACAACTGAATTAGGAATTTTCCTTTTATACTGACGGACGCATGCTCGTCCTCGCCGTGGATAGCGCTGTTGCCTTTGAACACAGAGAAAACCATCCAGAAACAAGAAACAGGAGAAATGCATGTCTACCATGCACGGTATATCACATGCATGTAGCAGCCATTGATTTGATTGGAGATTCACGTGCATTAATGACTACTGCTTATAGTTGTCAGACTTTTCTTTCACTACTGTTCTAGCTATGCTCCATCATCCCATGTTTTTTCATTTTATTCCCAAGTCTAAATCTATTTTTTATTTTCAACCGAAAGTCCATTTTATGATCTATTTGCATATTTGTGTTTATGATGACAAAGACTTCAAAACGAGACCAGTTTTGATTATATTTTGACAAGTTCTAAAACTCAAATTTTCAAACATGGTGAAACATGATGGTACAGTCTGAAACACAATGCCCACGGATGAATTTAGATATAAAATACTCGTATTTACTAAGTAACTTTTAAATCCCATATGGAACAATTTAAAGCGCGCTAACACACGATCAAACACTTTGGTAAACAGTGTAACAAGATTATTTATGCGAAACGAAATAAAGTATTATTGGTTTTTCATATGGAATTAATAAATTTTGACGAAACAAGTTTGAAGCCTGGTGTTTTAGTTGTAAAAAATAATTTCAAAAATTATATTCATTATTGGTCTTGTTTCAAGATCTTGCCGGAAAAACACATTGTTCTAAACAGAAAGTAAAACAAAAATCAACATATTGTAGGCATCTATTTGTTTGAATGAAACTAAATGACCAAAGAATAGCACATGTTAGAGAATAGAGAAAACACTATATATAATATCGATGGACCCACAAAACAAGAATAAAAAAAATGTGTGCATGCATGCACGGGATGTCCCGTGCATGATAGAAAATCCACTCTCTCCAGAAACATTTCCTCTTTCTTCCATGTCGCCTCCTTGTTCTCTTGAACGGCCTGAAAGATAATAAGCGTTCCTACTCCCTCGAGGGGAGCCGCGTGTTGTATATATTGATGTGTGGCAGAAGCCTTGCCTTGGCGTACAAGAGATAAGAAGGAGTTTGAGTAGAACAAGGAATAGGAAGGAGGTTAGGATTACAACACAACGGATTACGGTAATATTCTCTAACACCCTCCCTTAATCTTAACTATCCTAGATAAAGATTACTCTTGAACTCCTCAAATGGTCTTGCTGGTAATGCCTTTGTAAAGCCGTCTGCTACTTGATCCTTGGAGGGAATAAACCGTATCTCAAGTTTTTTTGCTGCAACTCTTTCTCGCACAAAGTGAAAATCAATTTCGATGTGCTTTGTCCTTGCATGAAATATAGGATTTGCAGACAAATATGTTGCTCCCAAGTTACCACACCATAAACATGAGATACGATTCTTCTTGATTCCCAATTCCTCAAGAAGTGATTCAACCCAAATAATTTCAGCAGTTGCATTTGCCAAGGACTTGTATTCAGCTTCTATACTTGACCGTGACACAGTGGCTTGCTTTCTAGCACTCCAAGAAATAAGATTAGACCCAAAGAATACTGCAAAGTCTCCAGTTGATCTTCTGTCATCACTGCATCCTGCCCAGTCAGCATCAGAGAATGCACTCACAAGAGAGGAATTAGAACGTTTGAAATGAAGTCCTATTCCCATAGTATGTTTCACATATCTTACAATCCTCTTGACAGCTGACCAATGTGCAGAAGTAGGTGCATGTAGATATTGACAAACCTTGTTGACAGCAAATGAGATATCTGGACGGGTGAGAGTTAAATATTGTAATGCTCCCACAGTACTCCTATACCTTGTACTTTCCTCCTCCTGAAGTGGCACACCTTCATATGCTGAAAGTTTTTCTGAGGAAGACAAAGGTGTAGGAACTGGCTTACAATTTTTCATTCCCATGCGAGACAGAAGCTCAATGATATATTTCTCCTGATTTAGCACAATTGCATCTTGAGTTTTCTTAACCTCAATACCTAGGAAGAAATGCAAATCACCTAAATCCTTCAAGGAAAACTCTGAGCTCAAGTCATGCAGAAGTGCATTAGTAGCATTTTGGGAAGAACTTGCAACTATGATATCATCAACATATATAAGCACAAAAATGACTACTCCAGCCTTGTTGTAAATAAACAAAGATGTATCAGCTTTGGAGGCAATGAAACCAAGATATTTCAACTGTAAGCTCAATCTGGAATGCCATGCTCTGGGTGCTTGTTCTAAACCATAGAGTGCTTTGTCAAGCTTGCAAACATAATGCGGTGACTTCTTATCCTCGTAACCAGGTGGTTGTCTCATAAACACTTCCTCTTCTAGAATACCATGCAAGAACGCATTCTGTACATCTAGCTGTCGTAGACACCAACCCTTGGATACAGCAATGGCTAGCACAAGTCTGATAGTTGCAGCTTTAACAACAGGACTGAAAATGTCCTCATAATCAATACCATAACGTTGTTTAAAACCCTTTGCAACTAGACGCACTTTATACCTGTCAATGGAGCCATCTGCCTTCTTTTTAATTCTGTAAACCCATTTGCAATTGATGATGTTTTTACCTTTCTGATTTGGTACAAGATGCCATGTCTTGTTCCTCATAAGTGCAGAGTATTCCTCATCCATTGCCTTCTTCCACTTAGGATCATCAAGTGCCCTATTCAATGTTGTTGGTTCTCCTGAAATACACAACATTCCATACGGTATAGTCCCATCTTTTCTTATTTTAGGATTTCGTATACCTTTCTGTAACCGAGTCATAACTCGTGAAGGGGCTGTTGGCTGGACCATAGGAGCACTCGCCGCAGAGGATCCTGAAGAATCTGCATGTGCTGACACAGGCGAATCTGACGCCTCCAGTATAGAAGATCCCATAGCTGTTGGTGTAGCCGCTGGTGTGGCCGCCTCCGCTGAGGCCACACGGGTGCCAGCCTCCCGAGCCGGCACAGCGGATAGATCGCCCGACCGGGGTTGCAGGCGCACGTTGGGCGAGGGGGGTCCGGTCGGGGATCCGGTCCCGCCTGCTGCTGAGGTGGCGGCGCGGGAGTGGCGCGCGCTGGGCGAGGGGGATCCGGCCCCGCGCCTAGCCCCGCCTGCTGCTGTACCAGCGCTGCAGCTGGTAGGGGCGCGATCCGAGGCTGATTTTGTCGCGTGATCCGAGGTCTGCACGCGCACAGGAGTTGCGGGAGCCGCCGGATCAGCTTCATCATCCGTGCCAGGTTCGTCTCCTTCCTCAGCATGAAATATAAGATCATCTTGGGCTATATTTTCGAAATTTTGATCATTTTGAGCACCGTTTTCACTAGGAACCTGCACAGGCAACAGAGAAGGACCAGTACCAGCAGGAATATCATCACTTTGATTAGTACAACTGTCGCCCCCATGATCAAAAGACCGAAGATGTGGAGGAAGAAGGAGGATTTCCTTGCGGAGAAGTGCACCGGCGTTGGGATGAAGGGAAGCAAAAGGAAACACGGACTCATCAAAGACAACATCTCTGGATATGTAGACCCTACCAGTAGGAACATCTAGACATTTAACCCCTTTATGCATGGGACTATAGCCTAAGAAGACACACTTTTTGGAGCGAAAAGCGAGTTTGCGTGTGTTATAGGGTCTAAGGTTGGGCCAACATGCACAACCGAAAACACGAAGGGATGTGTAGTTGGGTGTGACACCAAGGAGCCGTGTAATGGGTGTTTCAAATTTTATGACTTTACTTGGAAGCAAATTGATAAGGTATGTGGCAGTTAAGAACACTTCATCCCAGAACTTGAGTGGCATGGATGCATTGGCTAGCAATGCTAGTCCCATATCAACTATGTGACGGTGCTTTCTTTCAGCAGATCCGTTTTGTTGGTGAGCATGAGGGCAAGAAACATGATGTGAAATACCAAGTTTTTGGAAGAAAGAGTTCAATTTTTCATACTCACCACCCCAGTCACTTTGCATAGCAATGATCTTGGAGTTCAATTTGCGTTCAACAAGATTTTGGAAATTGATGAAGACTTGGATACATCAGATCGTTTCTTTAACAAGTAAATCCAAGTAAATTTACTATAGTCATCAATAAAACTTACATAGTAAGAAAATCTCCCAACTGAGGTAGGGGCTGGCCCTCATACATCTGAAAATATAAGTTGTAGAGGAGCAGTAGACACACTAGTAGAGATAGGGTAAGGTAATTGATGACTTTTTGCTTGTTGACATGGATCACACACTGACTCAACACTATTCTCATAAGAGAGTTTATTTTTGCTAAGAACATATTTAACTATGACCGAAGATGGATGACCTAATCAACTATGCCACCTTGATGATGATGGCTTGGTGACAATGTTTGCTTGTTTATTGGACCATGAAGATGATGATGATGATATGAGTGGATAGAGGCCTCCCACGCACCGTCCTCTAAGAATAATTCTTCTTGTTCTCAAGTCCTTGACCAAGAAAAAGTAAGGATAAAACTCTATAAGAACATTGTTATCAAGGGTGAATCGATGAACAGAAACAAGATTTTTTGAAGTTTGAGGGACATGCAAGACATCTTTAAGGTGCAAATTTTTCATGGGGTTTTTAACAATTGAACTACCAATGTGAGTGATATTCATACCAGAACCGCTTGCCGTGCGAATTTGGTCGCCTCCATTGTATTTCTCCCGCATTGTTAACTTGTCAAGTTCACCTGTGATGTGATTTGTTGTTGCACTGTCGGCGTACCAATTGGTGTCCACGCTGTAGGAGACAGCATGCGCCTCCTTTTCCTCTTGATCATTCTCTTCATAGCTCCACCAGCAGACACGTGCACCTCCTGGATGATGTTTGAGGCATATCTGGCACTCGGGATAGTCATGCTGCTGCTCGCGTACCTGCTGTTGCTGTTGCTGTTGCTGTCGAGGGCGTCCTCTGAATCCTCCTCCTCTGTTTGCAGGAGAGGGCTGGCGATCACCACGGTCACCGCGGCCGCGCCCTCTTCCTCCTCGCCGGCGGGGTCTGCCACAGGACTGGTCGCGGCCTCTATAGACGGCGTTGGCAGATGAATGAAAGCCGCCTGATGACGAGTCTCCCAACATCTCCATCCTCTGATCAAAGGCGGAGATCTGAGCAAAGAGGTCGTCGTCGGTAATTGTGTTCTTGACAGCGCTGATCGCCGCCACCACGGAGTCGTAGTCGCGGTCGAGTCCTGCCAGGATGTAGTCCACCATCTCTGGATCAGAGACGGGACGACCAGCAGCAGCTAGTTCATCCCCAAGGCTCTTCATCTTCGCCATATACGCCGAGCTCGACATTGTGCCCTTCTTGGTGTTGGTGATCGCGATCCTTAGATTGGTGATCCGGGACTGTGATTGCGAGGCGAAGAGATTGTTCACCGTCGTCCAGAGCTCATAGGTGGAGTCCTTCCCGACGACTTGCGCAAGAATTTCTGGAGACATGGAGTTAAGAAGATATGAGAGGACCTGCTGATCTTTGGCGATCCAGGGCCCGTACAGAGGGTTCGGCTCTAGGGCCGTCGTCTTGTCCGCCTTCGTGACCTCCACAGTCTTGGGCGGAGCGAGGTCAGAATTGTCCAAGAGCCCGGTTACCTACGCACCTCGTAGGGCCGGGAGCACCTGGATCTTCCAGAGGATGAAATTTCCTCTTGCTAGCTTCTCTGATGGCGGCGAACCGAGGTTGAGGGCGACGCCTACTGAAGAAGCCATGGTGATGATAATATGCGGTTCTAGGGTTTTGGTTTGTGGCTAGATGTATGAGAAGAGGTGGCTCTGATTACCATAAAAGATAATAAGCGTTCCTACTCCCTCGAGGGGAGCCGCGTCTCGTATATATTGATGTGTGGCAGAAGCCTTGCCTTGGCGTACAAGAGATAAGAAGGAGTTTGAGTAGAACAAGGAATAGGAAGGAGGTTAGGATTACAACGCAACGGATTACAGTAATATTCTCTAACACGGCCGCGTTAGTCATATCGCCCTTGCGCCGCTGCAGCAGCCCGCAGTCCTACCGGCCGCCGTGCCTTTACCTGTTGCTGTGCGGTCAGCCATCCCATTGAACGCTGTTGCCGACGCCACGCGCCCTTGCGGTCCACGCCGTCACCCACTGGCAACATGCTGCCACCCCGGGAGGAGCGGCGTTGTGGTGGATGGCCACCGGTTCCATTTTCCGCCGCCGAGGCCGAGCCGCCATAATCCCGGTCGTTGACGCCGCCGCCGGGAGAGGCTTGCTGCGGCAGTCACCGCTGCATCGCGCCGCGCGCTAGGAGATGCCGCAGCCAGGCATGAGGGGCTTGCCGTCACTGGCGGCCAAGCCGGAGGGCGGCATGCTCCGGGAGATTGAGGCCGGCCGCGCCCCGTCATGGGCATCTCGCTGGTTCTCGTCACGGAAGTTGACCTCCGTTCCTCGTTGCGCTGTCGTTCGTCCAGGGCCTTTCTCTCAACGGAGAGCAAAGTGCTCATAACGTCTGAAGAAACAATTGCTAGAATAAATCAATCGCTCTTTCTATTGATGATGATTGTACAATATATACCCTCCGAGGGGTTGCATCCAAGGGACGCGTCGGTTAGAGGAGACGGGACAAGAGACGCCACGGTGGCAGACTCTAACTGCCCGTCGGTTTACAAAGATAAGGAGATTATCCTTAATTAACCATAATTAATTATTCCCTAACACATGGGTGGCCGGGCACGCAACGTAAGTCAGAAGAAGCATGGGTGCACACTTGACGTATGCTCGCGAACCCTTTGACCCGACGGATTGGAACGGCTCGCCCCGGAGATCTGGGGATCGAGTCGCCGGCATAGTGGACTCATCGTCGTCGAGGCCGGCGCACGTTACGTCGCGAGGCCGCCGCGCGAGCAGATGGATGATGCGTAAGCCGGCATGGCTGATGCATGGCTGGAGGCACATGGATGGATCATGGATCACAAATTCATAACTGCTTCCATCTCTTTATTCATCATCATATGATTATGTATCATCGCCAGGAAGTTAACGCATGCATGGTTGCAATGCGCTGTTCCATGGATGAATGTACATGCATGTACGTGTCAACGTACGTGCCCGTTACACTTGGATGCCGCATTACGTACGTACGTACGTACGAGCAGTTTATTTAGGCTGAAGATGTAGGTATAGTATAAGCATAAGAGATAGCTAGTTAGAACTGGATGTTGTAGGCCGGCGACTTGTCCGGGTTGAAGAGCCCGAAGCTCCTCTCCGTGGCGTCCCCGGTCTTCTGGTTCTCGTTGAACATGGCGAAGATGTACGTCTCCAGCGCCTGCCGCTTCTTGGGCGTGCCCCCGCCGACGTGGTTGATCAGCCCCTGGTTGTACGTCCGCGCGTTGTCCGCCGACGCCGCGAACCCGCCGGCCGACGGCCACCCGCTCTCGGAAATCACCACCTTCACGCCCGGCGCGCCGGCCTTCTCCAGCGCCGCATACACGGCGTCCACCATCGCGTCGAACAGGGATGTGTAGGTCAGCCCGTTGTTCTGGTCACGCACGGTGGTGCCCGGCTGGAACGTGGCGTAGTTCAGGCTGATGTCCCGCGGGTTATCGCGGTACGCGAAGTAGGGGTACACGTTGGCGAGCAGCGGCGCGCCGGTGCTCGCCAGGAGCCGGGCCACGTCCGTCATGTACGACTGCGCGAACACGCCGGCGGAGGGCGGGAAGGAGTTGGCCACCGCGTCGAACCGGATCGAGGTGGACACCTTGATGGCGCTGAGACCGGCGGCGGAGAGGACCGCGTTGAGGTTGCGCATGGCCGGGACGATGCTCTGCGTGTCGCCACCCTGCACCTCGTTGCCGGCGGCGATGTACTTGATGTTGACAGCCGGGTAGTATGGCCGGACATTGTTCTGGACCCAGGACGCCGCGTTGGAGGTGCTGGCGGCGATGTTGGAGAGCTGGTCGTTGCCGATGTCGAGGATGAGGCCGATGCCGGAGTTGCGGAGCGCGGAGAGGGCCTGCCCGTCGGCGAAGTAGATGCGCATGCCGTTGATGCCCTTGGACCTGTAGAGCTGCACCACGTCGCTCCGGGAGGGGAGGTTGTTGCCGATCACGCCGTAGCACACGCCGATGGATTGCACACCTGCATGCATGCGGATAAGAGTGGCTGTTTAGCTGTCGTGGGCGTTGACGTGAATGGCTATGCATGTAAACGGTGGAGTAGGCATGTTAACTTATCTCCGTTCACCACAATAAGATGTTTGCATATTTTAATATAGACTACATATTAAGAATTAAAATAAACAAACAAACACATTAAAAGGTATCTATATACATCCAATTTAGGGGGAAAATAGATGAACTGTTCGAAAAAACAAGATGAATTTTTTAGTGTTTCCGTGGATTTCTTAAAGACCTTCGGACGAGATGAACTGTTCGAAAAAACAAGATGAATTCTGTAGTGTCTCCGTCAATTTGCTTTGTCTCGTAAACACACTGTCAGTAGGTGCATCCGTGCATGCATGCGAAGGAGATAGAAAATAAGAACATGAGAGAATGTACGTACTCATAGGAACAGCAGCGAACGCTCCAATGAAGAGAGCAACGGCAAACATGGAAGCAACATCCTTTCCAGCCATTGCTGCTAGCTTAGCTCCCTGTGTATATGCTGCTCTTCAATGCTACCCAATACTACTAGAGCTGGTGTGTGCCTATACAGCTGCACCACGCACCCCTTTTATACACGTCCTCCGCCCGGCTGCGTACGTGGTCGTGTTGCGCCCTGCCTACTTTAATCAGCGCAGCTACTTTGACTCCGGCAAAACCGAAGGTGCACGGCACGGCGACATGGCGTATGTACGTATCGTGCATGACACGGACGTCACTCTCCGGTGCGGCCTAACCCGTCGTCTCCTTCCGCCTTTCTTCCACGGAAAACTCCGGGGGTTGTGGAAATTCGACCCATTTTTCTCGATGGTGTACTTGAGCTAGCTGGCCATGCTCTGTCCTCCTCATTAACATGTTGTACTAGCATTTTTTTTCCGGGGACATATGGCCGGTACAAGGTTTACTACTACTAGTGCACTACAGGTTCTGCGAACTGTCGGATTTTTTTTCCGATTACCATCCCGGATTCAAACGTGTGCTTAATTTTGCACTTCAGCCCTCTTTCCAATAATTTAACGTTTTTGCTATTTTGCAGTTGACTGTTTTTCAATTCGCTCTCATTCAATTTTCTGTCCCTTCTATCTCGCGCTAAGATTCGCGCTGAGAACCCTTGTTTTCTTGTTTTCGGACGCAGTTTGCTTTGTCGGGCGCAGTTTTATTTTGGCACATCCCGTTAGCGCCACCTGGTGTCTCTCAATTTTCCTTTTCATCCCTCCTACGGTCCCACATCATTTTTTCCCACTTCATTTTAGGCGGCACTGTTTCAATAAGGCAGAGGGGCGGAGAGGAGGGTAGGAGGAGGTGCTCGAGCAGCGGAGGAGAGGAGGCGATTCCACCGGGTTCATGCCGTTTCCGAGCCCCGTATCCCCTGGTTGGTTGTTCTTGTCTCTCCCTATTTCTCGCTTTTGATTTTCCCTACCCCTGTTAGTGTAGCTTCCAGATCTAGGGCTGTTGATTCTTGGTAGTTGTGTTTTTGATGCGTTGTTGGGATATTTGATTAGTCTGGCACATGTTGTGCATGTGTAGTATGGTGCGCTTAAATTGCTTCTGTTCATTTGGCATGCCCTTGAATTGTAATACAGCGGAATTTAACTTTGATTTACATTGTAATATAGGGTAGGATTCTGCTGTAATATGCCTTAAATTGCCCTGTAATTTTACTAACCCCAGATTTATTGTGTAATTTTTATGCTTGATCACAGTAATTTCCCCCTGATTTTCTCTGTAATATATATGATTTAGTATTGTAATTGTTTGTAGGGTTACACTGTATTTGTCAGTTAATTTTTGTAGGGCCTACACTATAATGTATCAGAGTTTTACACTGTAATTTGTATGATTGAGCACTGTAATTTGTATTTTTCATACAGTGGATACCTTTGAATTGCACGGCTTACAGCGTAATATACCGCAGTTTTACATTGTAATTTCAATGCTTCAGCTCTGTAATTGTTGTATAGCTTACATAGTATTTTGTCAGATATATTACTTTGCTTTTTTCACTGTGTTATACCCCATATTTTCTCTGTAATTTATATGCTTCAGAACTGTAATTGTTTATAGGGTTACACTGTATTTGTCAGATAGATTACAGTGAATTTACCTTTGTATTGTTGTAAGGCTTACACTGTAATATACCAGAGTTATGCACTGTAATATGGTTGGGCATTGTAATTGTTGTAGGACTTGCACTGTCATTTACAAGAGTTTTACCCTGTAATTGTTGTAGGGCTTACAGTATTTGTCAGATACATTACAGTGGATTTTACATTTGAATTGTGTGGCTTACACTGTAATATACTGCAGATTTACACTGTAATTTGAATGCTTCAGCACTGTAATTGTTGTAGGACTTACAGAGTATTTTTTAGATAGATCACAGTGGATTTTACATCTGATTTTATGGTGTATTTACGAGTTTAATACCTGGGAATAATAGTGTAATTCTAGGGGATTTACAATGTAATTCGTGGGTGTTTACAGTGTAAATTCATCAGTTATACAAGGGTAAATCCCTGGGAACTTGCAGTGTCATTTCCTTTGTATTCACAGTGGAAATCTACTGTGTGTCTTTTCAGAGTTTGCACTTTAATTTTCAGCTATCAGGATTTACAGTGTAATTTCCATGCCTTTGCTATTGTAATTTTTGACATAAGACAGCAATTTTTCTGTAATTCCAGAGTTCTATAATTGCTAGTGATCACACATTCCAGAGTCTCCTGTTGTCTCTCGAATTTCTTTGTAACTAGTTTCTCTGATGTTTCTTGGTGAAGCGGGGTGAATGGGATGAGGAATTGGTGAAGCTGGTGAAGAGGGTAAAGATTTGGAGTAGGATTTAAGAGTGTTCCTGACCTGTAGATTGTCTGGTGAGCTCCTCCAATTTTTGGCCGTTGTTCCTCCTCCTTCCTCCTCTCCATGTACCCCCCCCCCCCCTGGCTATGAGGTTCTGGATCTGGTGTCGCTCTGGACCGGGTTGTGGTCCAGGTTTCATTGATTCGGGTTTATTTCCTGACCCATTTTATTTGAAATACAGGTGACATCTGCTTATTAGTTAGGACATTTGAATGTTTTCCAATTGTAAAAACAGTCAAATGCTAAATAGACAGTCCCTAATTTAATCCATGCATTTAACATTTTGTACAAACTATGAAAATGATATATATTTTTCAAAACAGGGTGTCTGATTCGGGATCCGTGTCAACCATGCTATTCGTCTCGATGACATCTTCGAAACACAATCAATGTTGAACATGTTTTGAATATTTATTTATTTTTTATTTGTTGATTTGTTTTTAGGGAAATGGAAGTTTTATTCCATAAGTACGAATGTAATTAGCTAGACGATCTCCTACCCCATTCCGATCCGAATAAACTCCCTCTCCTACAACTGAGACTTAATCCCAGTGGCCAGGAGCACATAAGCGGACCGCAACAGGTTATCATTCGTAAAGATGGAGACCGCCTCATAAGAATCTGATTGAACAATTACTGGCAGCTCCCTATGATGCATAGCTAGAGCCATACATTGCGTCAGCACATGGATCCCTGCCTCAAGATCCTCATTACAGTTAAGAGGTACCGATATGTCGCAAAGACCATCAAACCAACCTGACTTCTCAACACCATACCTGCAGTTGTCGTGCCGTCGCCAAGGAGTTGTCAACAAAGAGGGCTACTCGTCTTGAAGGCGGTACAGGGTGGCCTGGGGGAGTACATACTTTGACACACGGCTTGGAGTAAACCTTAGTAAGCGTGATGCATGGTAAGGCATGTTACCTTTGATGATCTCCACAGTGGTGTAATTCCTTTGATTGTTTCAGTAACTTCAAGTGACTATCCAAAAAATCAACACTTGTTCCAACCGGAAGAAGCTCCTTACCATGCACCAGATTTGTGCCCAAGTTCCACATGCGCCAAACTAAAATGATGACCATATCACGTACTTGATCAGTGTAACTGTGAGAGCAACAAGTAGATGAAGAATCCATTCTTTTCTTCTTTTTTTTGTGAAAATAAGAATCCATTTTTTCCCACTATTGACTAGTACTGCATCCGTTCCTAAATATAAGTCTTTTTTTATAGATTTCAGACTACATTTGAGTGTATATAGACGCCTTTTAAAGTATAGATTCACTTATTTTATTTTGTATGTAGTTTATAGTGAAATCTCTTAAAAATTATATTTAGAAACGGAGAAGGGACTAGTTCATTTGGCCGGAGCAGCCAAATTTCTCTTATGGATTCCCAGAGGACCCGTGCATGGCTGCGTGAAAAAAGTGCATGGAAGCTTCCTTCCACTTCCACGCGCACACACCAGACATGCAAGTCGTTTGGATATACTTGTGTACCTTGCACTGGTTCGTGGCGAGCCCACCGGTCGTTGCTTTCCACGCCATTACACGCATCTTCAGTGGCACTTGTGCGCGCTAAATATAGCTCAAGAGAGAACGCTCACCTTCTGGCTGGCAGCTAGATGCACCACCAACTAAAGACTCGTCATGCTTGGTCGCAGCCAGCCGATATGCACTTCTTACAATAAAGAGCCCGTTCTTCTCCAGGAACCAAGCGAGGAAGTCGCGTCGATTCCCAGTGGATGTTTGGATTTATGGAACTGGAATGAAATAGTTATGGAACTTTCTAGAATCAGGAACCCACTAGGCTTCAGCCGACTCTCCTTGCATAGGATCAACCGGGTCGTCAGCTGTTGGATCTAGTTCCTATGACCGTTGGATCCAAATTGCAGCACCTAGTCTCGTTGTCCACCCTCACCGCATGCCTGGGTAGCCACCTCGCACCCACACAATAACACCGCTCGTAGCACCGTGTGTTCTGTACCGCAACGCCATGCCGGTCGTCTCAACATTGCCAACAACGTTGCTCGCAGCAATCGTGTCGACTGTGGCATCATTGCCAACAACTCCGCTTGAAGCAGCTGCACGAGCCATCACAACATCCTAATGTTGTTGACTCTGCCGCTCCTAGCTGCTTCGTCAAATAACCAACAACGGAACGCGTCCTTAGAATATTGTCTGTTGTGCACTTGTTGGAACAAACGCCAGTTTTGCAGCAGCCCTATCTTCTCCTTGCAGTAATATATGGATTCACTCACAATGGACCTTATCATCCCTGCAACTCCGGCGAGCAACGGTCGTTGGTCGTCTTGTAGCATGCTGACACCCTCGCAGTAGTGGCTTGCGGCACCAACGGTACCTTGAAGCTATATTGCGCCCTTAGAGCACCGACTCTATCTATCGCAATATTATATGGAACGTCACGAGCTCACAACAATGGTTATATCATCACTAGACAGGCTCGCAGAAATGGATGCATGTTCTCAGCACCGCAGCCCTTGCGACATCATAGCTCGTAGTAATGTTGCAACCCTGTCTCAGCAGCGGTGTGGTGCCATTCGCAGCTGTGGTCCAAGCATCACCGTCCAGTCTCCCCACAGAGACCACTGGCCTCTCTCCTCATGTTTGCTCGGGAGATGCATGTTGCCAATTGAACAACAACCGCTTAGGGGAGGCGCTTCCATGACAGCCCACTACAAGGTAGGGGGAAGTACTCGCTAACGAGATCTAAAGGTGGCAAAGGAGGGTGGAATGTAGCACCGCCTTGGTTTGCACCGGAAGTGCACCAATGGCTTCGCAGCAGGCTGGACGATTTGATGGAAGAGAGAGAGGCGTCGACAGAGTTCGGAGAGGAAGGGGAAGGGACGGGGGAAGTTAACAACGGAATTTTCTGAGATAAGGTGTTGGGGCACTTGGTTTGCACCGGAAGTGGCGAATATGTGTGGAGACGCTTGAATCAAGTGTGATCCAACGATTACATGGACCACTGAATGTTGCACATGATCAGTCTTTGGTTTTATATATTTTCCATGGTTTATTCATGTAGGTTTTATAATAGGCTTAATTAATTATGTGTTGTTTAATGGTTTCATAAAGTCTTGTTTATCTCTTTCCTAATTGGTTTTATATCTTTTTATAATAGGTTTAATGATTAGTGTTGTTTTTCTTATATCATAATAGGTTTCACAAAACAAGGAACTATGTATTGTTTAATGGTTTCATCAAGCTTTCATGAGTTACAATGGAGTTTCATAGTGGTTCGAGTTTCTCTCGGATGACCCTGAGAAACATGAACAAGACCTATGTGAAATTTGTATTAGAAATCTATGACCAGTTTGAAACGTCTGTGAAAACCATGCAAATGTTAACCAACTTTGAGAAATGCTCAAGCATTTACATAAATCCATGTGAAATAAAGATTTTCTTTAAAGAAATGTACTGAAACCGACAAGTATTTGTTGAACTTGTTTGAAACATAATGTATTTCTATTCAGAGAAAACACTTTGTAAAAAAACACCATTTTTTCAAAGTATGTTTCGCAAACTATGGTCAACAATACGGGTAACTCACTAATACTTGTGAAACTCATATAAAACCACACTTATTTAGCCAAAATAGGGTTATTACAAAAAAGTACATGGCTTATCCCTGCGGACAACCGATTTTCCGATTGTCTAGGTGTGGATTTTTTTAGGGGATTTACACTAGTACACCTAAAGCGTCTAGTACGATTCCATATGCCCCCATTTTTTCTCTAGAAAAACAAAATAGCTTTTGTTTTCTGCATACGTTCCATGGAAATCCTCGCCTCCCAGCAGTGACTAGTTTGTTTCTTCTGACGTATCTTCACTTCCCGTTGCCTAATTTATTGCACGCGTGTGCCTACGGTTAGGGGTATATATGCTGCGTATCTTGACCAATACGTACTTACGTGGAACGATATACATCCGGTATGGGGTGCTATTGGGTTGGAACGCTGGCTTGTACCGTAGTGGCTTTCCACACAATGTGCCAAATTCGTTCTTTTGTCAGGTCACTAGTAAGAATACACCATAGTTTGAGTGGTTCCCCTATTCCTATTGGACTTGGGAACACTACAGTGAGGGATCGACAGCGCCAGTCTATGATGGTTCGTACGTTCATGGGTCTACACAGTATTCTGTACATACGACGAGTGCATCCTGTTCATGGCTTCCAGCCTTCCAGAATGAATTGCACCCATGTTCCAACAGAAATTCTTGAGACAAATAATTCACGACCTGTTTGGAACGTAGAACATACGGAAGAAGTATCATAATTCTTACAACAAGATCTACAAATGAATTTGTCATTTAAAATAGACATTCGCTCCGCTTTATAGATAACCGTACGTATATAGCTTTAAGGCCATGGAGGCGCAGTAGATCCCGGCCTTTGCCAGTGAAAGGGCTTCTACTTTGTTTTTCTTATTATTTTTATTTAGGATTTATGTCCTACATAGGAAGACAGGAAGGCAAGGTGAGTGCAGCGACTTTCTAAAGATGAAATAAGTTTCTCTTCGCCTAGCCCCCGTTCTGATGGACATGTAAAGGTGTGTCTTTGACGGATCACGCAAGATTCAGTCGGTTTTCGTCCTCGGCGGATCTGGTTGGATCAAGTCTTCATTCATGTATGTTCATGTGTCTACAGGTTGGATCCTTTCAATTTACGCTTCTCTTCATCGACAATGATTGACGTTCTAGTGCACTGGTTCTTTGTGGCCTTAGCACAATGACAATCCAACTGTCTACTAAAACAAGATTTATCCGGTTCCGGCCAGGAAAGGACAACGACTGTGGTGCGCCTTCGGCTCGCTATAATGCTTGTAGCCGTCGTTAGTTTTGTCCGGTTCCGACGAGGGAGGGACAATGACTGTTACTTATATTGTTCTTTGTATTGCCTTGATATTTGATGACTTGATTGATAGTTTTCCTGAAAAAAATCTAACCGATTGAACGATACAAGATAGTAAGCTAACCCCTCATACAGAGTTGTTCGAAGAAACCTAGACTACACAAGATGAACAACATCGTCAAGGCACAGAGTTGTTCGAAGTAACCAGGTTAGCGTCTAGCAAACGCACATGAGTGATCGGAACACAACTAGAAGCGACCAATGCAACCGACGACCAACAAACTTGCAACTCCTAAGTGAGAATATCAGACTACGCTACAGTCCACCAAATTGCTGCTAGAGTGGCCCCCTGCCCCGGATCGTGGAGCACCGATCGTACCGGCAAGCTGAAAGGACCGAGCGAACTGGCGAAAACGAGATCGCCAAGCTAGCGTCGGCTGTGAGAAAATGAATACCATACTCAAAGCCAATCTAAAGCCACCACTCAGACTAGAGATATGCACTCACCAATGACGCAATGTGCCGCCACTGCTGAGCCCATTGACATGGGTTTTCACCTGAAGCACTAACAAAAGGGAAGAAGGAGAGCCATGAAAGTGCCAACAACGAGGACGCGAAACAGCATTGTCGCCACCAGTGCCAAAGCGCAGAGCTTTCTCTCAACACCTCCCTCACCCATAACCGATGAACCCTAACTGTCGAGCCCACCACAAAGGGGCTACTCACCATGATTGAACTGGATCAGGGCTTGGCCACCACCACTAGCAGCC
>NC_041384.1:716603861-716617054 GCF_002162155.2 Triticum dicoccoides
CTGCTCGTTCCCCTGGCTCCGCCCATGCCAGGCCCGTCCACAGGCATGTGCGAACGGTGCGACCGCACAGGGCCCCCAAAATTATGGAGCCCCCGATCGCAGAAAAAAAAACCAGGAAAGCTCGTTCCCGTCGAGCGAAAACTAGAGAAAACGTTTGCGTACAAGTTCATTGTTTTATCCCCAACACAGAGTCACAGACTCGTACGTAGCGTCTTCTCCGCCTGTATTCACGTTGCCATCAGGATTCTGGAGGACAAGGGCGCCCAGGGTTCCAGCTTTCCCTCCTGCCACTCCAGCGGTCAGTCTCGGCCAGCCGTGCCCCATGCCAGACTTCCGCCTCCCCATCCCGAACTCTCCCCGTCTTCCGCCGAATTCCCATTGCCCCGACCAGGTAAAGTCTCTACTCTACTCCTTCCCTCCCGTGCCTTGATTGGTTATGCTATTTCATTCTTTCTTCTGATTTTTTATTTCTACAATTGTGCAATTGTTGCATATAGGGAGATTATATGCTTTTCTTGCATATTTTGTTTGGGAATTATGATGATTTCTTGCTTTGGAGTGTATATTGTGAGTTTAAACCTGAAATAGAGTTTGTTTGCAAGGTGTTTGTGACCATGTCCGTATGAAAAAAAGATTATTTTTTGTATTCTACAGAAAATGACAGTAAAAATTCGACCTGTCACATTATGTGTGATCTGCTACTCATGCCTGACAAGTTATCAACACCTGATGAATGTCATATACAAACGATCACCGTCGGCATGATGTCAGACACCGAAAGAGCTAATACTCCGTGCTTGTACCAGCCTGCCGACTCGACTTGGATTCAAATAATTCTCTAGTTATATGCTCGAGTTATATTGGCTCCTTAGTAATATGAAGTTTTTAAGATTTTAGGGCCTTGCTTTGTATTTCGCACCGGGGCCCCAAATTTCTGGAGACGGCCCTAGGCCGTCCAAGGCCATGTGCGGGCTGTGCGACCGCACAGGGCCTCCAAATTTTAGGGGCCCCCTGTTTTGGGCCAAGGTTATATGTACTATTACGATCTCTTCCTTTGTTTGCATGGATTTGGGCCTGCCAGCCTGGTCTGATCGCTCGAGCTCCCTCTCTCGATCTATCGCATGGGCCGTGTCGAACGCTGTCCGGATTAGGCTCTATGCCCAATCAGTTACCTCCTCGCTTCGTTTCCAATCTTCCCATGTCCCTCGACTCGATCAGATCTTCTTGGCGGCGGCGCAATCGCAACGACAGGGCAGGCGGCAGCGCCATGAATTCAATCAAAATTTAGCAACCGCCGGGCCAGCAAGGGTCAAAACGCCACCAAGGAAAGCAGAAGGCAGACGCTATGATCAGGAGCTTTAATTTAGGCATCCCCGGCCGGTCAATGGCCATCAGGTGCGCAAGCCAAAGCAAATTTAGGCTACATTCCATGTTCAGTAATTTAGTGAGCGTAGGGTACATGTGCACCAGTTCTTCGGTTAATTCATAGAACCTCTGTAACTTAGTCTTATAAAACATTATGGAGGAAGTAGATCTTTATATGTCAATTGCTCTCGGGTTGAATTGTTTGAGAAAGATAGTTGCCCTTGTTTTTATGGATATCGTACAGAATAACACATAACCAAAGTCATATAATTTAAGTGGGAGAGTAACTTTTAGATTTTAGAGGCCCATTTGCATTTCGCACCGGGCCCCCGAATTTCTGAAGACGGTCCATACGGATACAAGCGTCCGTACGGCGCTTGGACACTATAGCCTATTTCTAACAATATCCATGTAACCCATACAACTTGCAGTGGGCTGTCAGCTATTGCCCATCAATTTGCGTTGGGACTAAGTGGGATGTGGTGGGACTCCCACGGACAGTCCCACCTGCAGCCTGAACCGTGACCGAGAACACGAGGGACGACACCATGCTCGTATTTGAACATGTTCTATCACCTCGCCGAGATGGATTTGTCGGGGCCTAGACATCCGAGCATAAGGGAAGGAGGGTGAGCACCTCTCATCCTCTTCCCGGAAGCAGCAACCACACCGCAAAGGAGCTCCCTGTTCGAGTAGTGATGGCCAACGGAGCCTCCCCATGACAGCGCCGCCAGCTCGAGAAGGCAACGATCTGCGCCAAATGCAACCGTCCTCTCAGATCTGGGCCTTCGACACCGGGAGGCGCACCTATATTTCTGTAGCTGCCAAAATGAATTTGTATCATGGAGAATAGGGGTAGCCAAATTCTTACTGAGTTGATGCACTTGTATTTTTGTTGGCCCTCAGTGACCCAAAGAGGCCTTGACCCTCTCGCGAGTCAAGTGAAAATACAACAACCATGCAAAAACTTATGACCTCAAACCTCAGCAACACATAATAAGTTGAAGCGCTGACAGAAATATCAGCAACACATAATAAGTTGTTCCAACTTGACGATCCAAAGTTGCTCTTTGTGGAAATGGATCCAAAGTTGCTCTAGATAACAAAAACGCTAACAGAACGAATAAGATACTGAGGTAACCTATGACGGTAGATAAATAAACAAGTTGCTTCCTCTCCGACCCAGTTTGCACATACGTCACAAAGCTTTTCCACTCCCAGATTCTAGATAAGAGACTAGCCATGCATCAAGCTAAGAACTTCTCTCGGCGAATGATGTAAACCATCATCTTCAGCGGCTCCACGCTCTCCATTAGCTTGAAGAGGCAGAGGTCGCCCTCCCGCAGGCGGTTGCTACGGGCGAAAGACGCCCATCCTTTGAGGATCGATGTCCGATCCACCCTGCGTCGCAGCTCCGTGTTCCATGTCCTGCTCTTCCCCTCCCGCTGAAGCACCAAACTGATCATGTTCTTCTTTCCGTGATGCGCAGCACCATAATTCTTGTTGAGATACCTTGACGCGTACTTCGCGCCAAATGTCTTTTATATCCATAATCAGGGAGGATGTTAGTAACGCAGATACAGATATACTAGAGAAATTTGTGCATGTCTATGTAATCTAAGGACATAGTTGCAATTGAGGAACTCATAGGCCACAAATAATTTGTTTTCTTTTGAACTTACTAGGAAGGTGGTGAAATTGTCATAACCAACATTGGACCTATTGAGGATCGCGACGTAAACTGGTACTGTCGACTCAATGGCTTCTACTTTCTCCCGCACTTTCTGCTCCAGTGCTGCCGTTACAGAGGCTCTCCGTGGCAGTATGAAGGGGGTCTCAGAAGCTCCCTCAGAATTGTCTCCATCCTCTTCAGATCCCAAAGATGACGTATCTTCACCTGAATAGGCTTTCAAATGAATCAGGCTGAAATGATGAACACAATCTTTTATTTATATTCGTAAAAAAATGTGACGCATAAATTTTAGCATCTGTGATGTCTTATGTGCCATGTGTGCCATACCATCGGTAGCTGGTTCCTCCTTAACACGGGCTGTTAACGCCATCTTTGCGCATGTCCTTCTGTCAGTAGCCGTGTGCGCCATACCTGCTCTTCCACCAGGGGAACCATGAATGCTCTCTTGCCGAAGCAGACGGACAATTACTCTGAAGCTTTCTTCCTTAACCTTTGATATTGGCTGAAAGAGGCAGATATCTCCCTCTTGAACACAGTTGTCACGGACAAATTTGCCAAAATAAAGGTTGCGCCGACCTGCATTATTAGGCAAGCCTGATTTCCTGACATACAATCTGCACTTCCATTCCTTGTTCTTACTAGGCAGCTGGAGTATGATATTTGTAGCTTCACATGGGAAGTACTTGAGCGCGTAATCCTTATATATTACCTAATTGAAAAAGGGATAGAATGTGTTGGTGATAATGTTGAGCTGTTTTATTTGACAGCCGAAGTACTCAATACTTTATGACTCATAAATTCTAAATTGTTGTCATACACATGGCTTCAACTGATGACGCAACAACAATATTGGCAAAACCAGAACACCGTCTTTCCCAAATAGTATCATAACTAGAAACTGTGAGTAGCGACAGACACTGAGCAGTTCATAAGAAATGCGGATGATAAAACTGCCGTACCAGATCGCCAATGGTTACATTTGTCTTCTTCATCCGTACAACAAGCACCGGGATTTCAGATTGAATTTTCTCTACAAGTGCATGTATTTTCAACTTCTCTGCTTCTGTAAGATAGCACCGTGGTGATAAGACATAGTCATCCGAATCCATTTGCAGATCATCTGACTCCATAGAATTGTCTACAGATAGACTGTCTCCGGCTGTAAAAAAAGGATCAACAGTAAGAGAACATGTGCTGGAGGGTAATTGAATAATCTGAGGACACAACTTATAACCTGAGAATTCTTCAGAAGAAAATATTGCAGGCATCTTTGCTGATTTTGTGTAACAGTACGAGCTTTCCTTCTGGCTTCCATCTGAATCTGAACCTTCCCCTGCTGACGACTGAGTAGCGCCATCTCGAGAACTGCTTGAATTACCAACATAGCGACTGCTTGTTCTTTTAACATCAGAGGCAGCCTTCATCCTCTCACAGCATGTTTTCCTGATGAATCTTATCATCCTCTCGCAGCATTCGCAATGGTTGCTCATCTTGGATACGTCCTGTAATGAATCGTGTACTATGTCAGGTGGCACTATTCAAATTTCTGTTTGTGCAACTAGTAATACCCTGAAATCTCAAGATTCATAACTATGCCCTAAACTCTTTTGAGGGTAAGCATCGACTTTCTTTGTTTACAAATAACAGAAGCAACAAAATGCTGCAAACACTACACATAACTAATGCTGCCATGAAAATCTGTTTTGATTATCGTGTAAAAAGAAAATAAAACAGAAATAAAATAAAATTACAAATACTGCTGATCTATGAAGGTGTGTTAGAAGAAAAGACATTGGTAGATCGCAAGCAAGAGAGCAACTTGGCAGAAGAAGCTCTGCCTTGATCTTTCTGATGCATGCAATATTTTTCTGACTGGATCTATTGATCACTAGGATCCCTTTGTGATGTTACAAGGGGGGTACGTGCAGATCGAAATAAATCACTGGTATCTGTATAAAAAATAAATAAAACACTGATGATTAACAACGATAGAACAGTCAGTTTATGAAGTTCCTATCATTGTACATCATGACTGTTTTATACTGCATTCAATATCAGTTTCCAAAATTTAGCAGAAATAAAAAGAAAGCCAAACAACCAAATAAAAAAAACAAATTCTGCTGCCCTTGCTCCGACACTGTCTCCTCTGCTTCCTGCTGTACATGACGAACAAAGATGAACAGTCTGATCGATCAGAGCTGGTCCTGTCGGACCATGGTTACCATTGTGAAACAAAGAGAAAATAGATTGGATCGACACACCTAGCACGGTGGTCTCGTGATCATTATATAGGGCGCCTCTAGGGCTGCCGCTAGGGTTTACAGAGGATAAGTACAGGTTGTTGTACAAGATAACTACATCCCTAGATACTAGCCATATCTGATAACTATACAGTTTAACATTCCCCCTCAACCTGAACTTCCCACACAAAGATTCAGATTGTGCCTATTTAAAACAAATGGCGTCTCAGCTGGAGGCTTTGTGAATATGTCCGCAACTTGATCCTTAGAAGATATGAACCGAACATCAAGTGCCTTGGCTGCAACTCGTTCATGAACAAAATGGAAGTCCACTTCTATGTGCTTGGTTCTGGCATGGAATACCGGATTCGCAGATAGGTAAGTGGCTCCTAGATTCTCACACCACAGAACAGGAGGTCGAGAGAGGAAGACCCCAAGTTCACCAAGGACTGACTGTATCCATATGACCTCAGCTGTTCCATTCGCAAGTGCCTTGTACCCAGACTCCGTGCTTGACCTGGACACCATAGCTTGCTTTCTTGAACTCCACGAGACAAGGTTAGGTCCAAGAAAGACTGCAAAGCCACCTGTGGACCGGCGATCATCACTGCATCCAGCCCAGTCTGCATCTGAAAAACAGCTTATCAGCATGGAGGGTGACTTTCGAATAGACAGGCCCATACTGTGAGTATACTTCAAGTATCTCAAGATCCTCTTTGCTGCTGAAAGATGTGCAGTCGTGGGTGCATGAAGAAACTGACAAACACGGTTAACTGCAAAGGAAATGTCTGGCCTCGTGAGTGTTAGATATTGGAGGGCTCCAACCAAGCTGCGATACTTGGTGATGTCATCCTGAGACAGTGGATCACCACTGTCCTTACTAATCTTCTCACTAGAGGACATGGGCGTCGTAGAGACTTTACAATTTTCCATGTTGGCACGACGAAGAATATCGCTGATATACTTCTGCTGAGACAGAACAATTCCCCCTGGCGATGACTCCACATGGACTCCAAGGAAATAATGTAAGGGGCCCAGATCCTAGAGAGCAAAAGAGGCTTGAAGATCTGCAAGTAGCTTGGTAGTAGCAGGAGGAGAGGAGCTGGCCACAATAATGTCGTCGACATACACAAGCATGAAAATGGTGACACCACTCCGGTTGTAGACAAAGAGAGACGTGTCAGCTTTGGATGCTATAAAACCAAGTTGTTGGAGCCGAAAACTGAGCCGAGAATACCACCCTCGAGGAGCCTGTTTGAGACCATATAGAGCCTTGCGAAGTTTGCACAAGTGATGAGGCACAGAAGGATTCACAAAATCAGGAGGTTGGCGCATGTATACCTCTTCTTGGAGAATGCCATGAAGAAAGGCATTTTGAACATCCAACTGACGCAAACACCATCCTCGAGAGACTGCAATGGAGAGAACTAGGCGCACAGTGATAGGTTTAACAACCGGGCTGAACGTGTCGTCATAGTCCAAGCCATAGCGTTGTTTGAACCCCTTTGCAACCAGACGTGCCTTGTAACGATCAACAGATCCATCCGGTTTGTGTTTGATCTTGAACACCCACTTGCAATCAATGACGTTGAAACGAGGAGGAGGAGGAACCAAAGTCCAGGTACCATTTTGTCGGAGAGCACCGAGCTCAAGTTGCATGGCCAGACGCCACTCCGGTGATGAGACCGCTTCACGATGATTAGTTGGTTCCCGCAGGGCCAAGAAGGCACGTCGGGAGGGATTGTACGTGACAGTACCATCAGTGCGTTGCAACGGTTTGCGAGTGTGATCACGTGTGCGCGTCGTCATTGTATGCACAGGTGGAGCAGAAGATCCGGTGGCCACAGAAGATCCGGGTGGAGCGCATGCAGAGGAGCGACCAGGCGAATCCCCCTGGGATCCCGTGCCGGATGAGGAAGGCGACGCGGCCGCCAGATCCTCCTGGGATCCAGCGCCGCCAGCAGCAACGGCCCGCTTCGCAGGCGCAAGGTGGACAGCAGCCTAGGGCGAATCGGGAGGCACAGCGGTCTGCGCAGGGGTGGTCCCCACCACCACGTGAGACGGACGCGCGCATGCAAAAGCCGACACGAGAGGCGCCCCGGTCTGCTCGCCCGCAGGAGACGCGGGATTGGCGGGGGGGCGGAGACCCGGGCCCAGTCTGGTCGCCTGGCGCGCGGTCCCCTGTTGTCACGCGGTCGGCCGCCGCCACGTCGCTGTCGCCAAGTGACGCGTGATCCGAGGCGGATGCGGCGACAGATCGGGAGACAGAATCAGCCTGGGAGTCCGTGGGAGGGATTTTCTGCGCCGAATCGGTACCTGCATCCAGATTAGTTCGAGAAACAGGTGCACCATAGTTCATGTGGTCATGTGGAAATAAAAGTATGGCATGTTCAGCGACGCGGGGTGGTATTGGAGAGGGTTGAGCATTGGCAAAAGGAAAATTTTGTTCATCAAAAGTAACATCTCGTGATATATATATATATATATATATATATATATATATATATATATATATATATATACACACACACGAGCGGTAGGTACGTGAAGACATTTATAGCCTTTGTGACGAATACTGTACCGGACAAACACACACTGCTGTGATCTAAAGGCAAGTTTCTGAGTGTTATACAGGCGCAGATTAGGCCAACATGCACATCCGAACGTGCGAAGGGATACGTAGTCAGGCTTGGTGGAGAACAATTTTTCCATGGGACTCATATTGCCAATGACACGGCTGGATAGTCGGTTGATAAGATAGCATGCGGACAAGTACGCCTCGTCCCAAAACCGGAGAGGCATAGATGCATGCGATAATAAGGAGAGACCCATATCAACAATGTGACGGTGCTTCCTTTCGGCCGAGCCGTTCTGTTGGTGTGTGTGTGGACAGGAGACGTGATGAGCAATGCCAAGTTGCCGAAAGAATGTGTTGCTAAGCTTTTCGTATTCCCCACCCCAGTCTGATTGAACACACAGGATTTTACGAGACAAGAGGCGTTCAACATGGGCAAGAAAATCATGAAAGACATCAAACACATCACACTTTCGTTTGAGAAGATAAATCCACACAAATTTACTATAATCATCCATAAATGAAACATAGTACTGGAACCCACCAGAGGAGGTTTTGGCAGGTCCCCACACATCTGAAAAAATAAGTTCCAAAGGAAACGAAGAAACACTCGAAGATCTAGGGAAAGGTAGCTGATGTGCTTTGCCTTGTTGACAAGCATTACACACATGGGTCAAAGTGCGACTTGACAATGCTAATTTATTGGATGCCAAAACATGCTGAACGACTTGTGTGGATGGATGACCGAGCCTAGCATGCCAATCTTCAGCAGAGAGTCTAACTGAAGATAGGGCATGAGAACGTGAAGGCCGAATGGGATAGAGCCCATTTTCACATCTGCCTTGAAGAAGAACCCTCTTGGTTGTCAAATCCTTCATAAGAAAATGAGTAGGATAATATTTTAGATAAGCATGATTGTCAGTGGCAAGACGATTAACAGAGAGGAGGTTCTTATCGGCATTGGGAACATGTAGTATGTTGCGAAGTTTAAGGCTGGCAGAGGGAGTAGGAAGGAGAGCATGACCACGATGAGCTATGTGCAAACCTGATACGTCGGCAGTGTGGATGCGGTCCCTTCCAGGGTACTTCTCCCTCACGGTGAGGCGGTCCAAGTCCGGCGTGATGTGGTCGGTGGCCCCCGTGTCGGTGAACCAGGTTGGGTCGCCGAGGATGGATGGCGGTGACGCAGCTGCTAGACCCGCCATCTTGGAGTGTTGGGGTTGGAAGGCATGGTTGTAGCGTTGAGCACACTCCCAGGCATAGTGCCCGGGACCCTGACAGAGTTGGCACTTCGGACGTGCATCCCCGCCACCACCATGGTCACCGCGGTCACCACCACGGTTGCCATTCCCGTTCTGGCGGTTGCCACTGCTACCGCCGCGGTCACCGCGATACCCGCCGCGGTTGTTGTTGTTGTAGTCACGGCGGTCACCGGAGTTGTCGTGGCCCTTTCCGCGGTAGGTGCCCTTGCCGCGGTTGGTGGTGTTGCCGTTGTGGTCGTGAGCGACATAGTTGGCGGAGGAGCCGCCCGTGTGGAGTTGAAGACGAGTCGCGTGATACTCACGGCGACGCTCGAAGGAGATGGCATGGGAGTAGAGCTCGCCCAGCGTCATGACGTCGATGCGGGTCGTGATAGCCGTGATGAGGGGCTCGTAGTCGCCGTCGAGGCCGGTGATGAAGCGGTGATGATGTCCTCCTCGCGCATGGGACGGCCCGCAGCAGCGAGCTGATCGGTGTTGGAGCGGATCTTGGCGAAGTAGTCGACCATGGAGAGGTTGCCCTTGCGGAAGTTCATCATGTCCATCTTGATCTGCACCACGCTGGCGCGGCAGTGCGTGACGTACATCTCCTCGAGGTGCGCCCAGATGGCACGAGAGGTGTCGAAGAGGTGGACCTGCTGAAGCACATCGTCGGTGAGCGAGGCGAGCAGGTAGCTCAGGATGATTTGATCCTGACGAAACCAGGTAGCATACTCCGGATTAGGGGCGCGCTCCCTCTTGTCATCAGGCGGGAGGAGGCGATCTGGGGTAGGGGTGGTGCCGTCGACATAGCTGGTGACGCCGGCGATGGGAAGGGGAGGAAGGATCTGAGCTTTCCAGAGAAGGTAGTTGGAGGAGGTGAGTTTGGCAGTAATGAGACTAGCAGAGGGTTGGGGAACAGCGGAAGACAGCGACGCCTGGAGACCAGTCGGCATGGGCAGAGAAGCAAGGGTCGAGGAGGTCATGGCGGCGGAGGAGGGAGAACCCATCGTGCAGTTATGCGAGATGGCCTGATACCATGTGAAACAAAGAGAAAATAGATTGGATCGACACACCTAGCACGATGGTCTCGTGATCATTATATAGGGCGCCTCTAGGGTTGCCGCTAGGGTTTACAGAGGATAAGTACAGGTTGTTATACAAGATAAGTACATCCCTAGATACTAGCCATATCTGATAACTATACAATTTAACAACCATGTATACTTGAAAATTTGCAAAAAATGCAGATCCGTCATAGGAGGCAGCGATTTTCTTACTGGATCTATTGATCACTAGGCTCCAATTCCATTATTTTCGATGTTACTAGGGGATAAAATGCAGATCTAAATCAATCACTGATATCTATTAAAAAAAAGGAAAAACACTAATCGTTAGCAACCACAGAACATTCAGTTTTATGAAATTCCTATCATGGTAGCACAATATATCTTCTTTGTATATCCTACCGGTCTCTGAAATTCAGCAGAAATAAAATGAAAGCAAAAAAACAATAAAACTAAAAACAAATTACTGCTGCTCCATGCAGGTGTGTGGAAGAAGAAAAGACATGAATAAACTGCAAGCAGGGTAGAGCAACTAGGTAGAAGAAGCTCACCGCGGTGCTGGAGGTTGCTGCGCTGTAGACGAACGTACAAGGGAATGCTCGTCCGGTGGTCTTACTTATGGAGAAGAGAAAGCGTCCAGGGACTGGAAGGGCACACAAAGGCCAAAAGTTATGAAGGCAGCTGTCATTTAAGCCTGGGATGCATTTTTAGACTTCTCATATTCCCAAGCACACTAGTTTGACCGTCGCAACACCTATTCTCTTCATATAACAACTGCCAAAAAAAGTGGAGAGTATAACTCCCAACAGTGGCTTACCCTATTAGCTGCAATGGGCTCGATGTGAGTGATATTTTATCTGTGCAGCTGGTCTCCCTTCCGTGCAAGTACCTTGGGTTTACCTGAGAGTGGCGTTGCAGAGGCCGAGCGTCAGGCAGCTCGGTATCCTCCTCGTGGGAATATGCATCGTGATTCACTCCTGTCAGGCTTTTTCACCTTATACGGACCCATATACAGCTACGAGAATAGTGCAAATGTATGGTGTTTGCCCATTGGCAGGACCGATCGCCCAGATATAAATAATGGGCTGCTGCTGTCCGGCTGGTCCATGGTGTTCTCGGGGCATGGCCTGGTTTCGAAATAGCACAGGCCCTGCGTAGTTTGCAGTTACAATAACTGCTGCTCTGCCCAAAAAAAAGGAGAAGGACAGGGGTCGCTAGTCAGAAAAGCTATAACTATCAATTCGAATTCTGAATGAATCAAATCTCCCCAAGTAGGATTTGAACCTACGACCAGTCAGTTAACAGCCGACCGCTCTACCACTGAGCTACTGAGGAAGAACGGACTTAAGGAAGCTGACTCTCGTTCTTTGGCCCAACCAACCGCAGACCGAAAATCCTAAAAGTGCGTCACTTTTTCCCAAGCGTAGCCCTCTGTGGATCCAGTTTTCCCTCTGTTCGTTCCCCTCTCATCTTCACTTCACATCAAGCTCAACGCAAGGTGTCCATGGTGATTCCGCCACACCCCCAATCCAGGTGCGTCTATCTACGCTTTGACATTGGAAAACTGTACTTTCTCCATTTCAAAATATAGTGCGCTCCTATCATAGTCAATCTCATTAGTTAAATTTATGGTCAAAATTGAAGCATGGAAACCGAAAACACATTATATTTTAAAACAGAAGGAGTATAAAAATGAACCTTTTATGTATTTGTTTGTAACTTGGGTGCTACTCGGTCTTCTGGCATGTGTCAGGCGTGTACCAATGTCTGATTACAATGCAAAAAAGAACGCCCGGTGACCTTACTTCGGGCCCCCTCTTTAATCGGACTTAGAATCGAGCAAAAGAGTACTCCCTTCGTAAACTAATATATGAGTGTTTAGAATATTAAAATAGTAATCTAAACGCTCTTATATTAGTTTACAGAGGGAGTATATCGGAACCTATTTGTTCGGATAGAGTGTGGGTCCTCCCCTCTTTTGGCACGTGACCACGCAACGTAGTTATTTAAATAAAAATACGTTTTACGCTAGAATGGTGGTTACCGATTTTGGCATAACGGTGGTTATAGAATTAATGTCTCCGGCTGTTTTTTTCCTAACATTTATTTTTTGGTTATCGTTTTCTCTTATATTCGAAAACTATCTGAACATGTGCCTCTCATGTGTCTCTCCTTTTTGGCATGTGACCAGCAAGAAAAGTCGATCAAAACACAATTCCTGTGGCAAGAGAAAATGCAATCCAGGTTTTCACACGGACAGTTGATGATCGATAATATAATTTTGGACTGTGCTAACGACCGAACGGCAGGATTTTAGCTATAGACACGGACGATCGCGCAAAGACACATGCATGCAGGACGAGCGATGACGACTTTGCATGGGCGCGTGAGCTTGCAGCTGCATTGTTAAATATGCATGCATATAGAAACAAAACTGCTGATGTCATCAAAGATTTCTTTGAAATTCAAACTTTAAAATGTTTTATAGCACAAACCATAGCTCGGATTGAAAAACTGTTTTCACATAAAAGATTCGTCGCGACGAGATCTTCGAATCTAGATCCCATGTTGATATGTTTCGACGACTTTTTGTCGGGGTCAAAAGTTATCAGGCCCAGGCTAAGCAAGTTATCACGTCAATGATACGTAAGTTACCATCTTATTTATATAGAAATTACCGGGGCATAAAAGTTGTCCTCGAATTCTCCCCACATGCAATTACAATACCAAAAAGTTGATGTCATCCTTGATTCCCCTTTATTTCGAAACTTCAAAATTTTTGTAGCTCAAACCATTGGTCCGATCAAAAAGGTTCTCGAAGAAAGCATCAAAACTAGATACTATATTGATTTGTTCAGACAACTTTTATTTCGGATCAAAAGTTACCACTTCTGGGCTAAGTAAGGTATCATGCCTGAGCTACATATGTTACCACGTTGTTTACAGATATTATCAGGTATAAATTATCATGGTCTGCGATATGTGAGATACCATGCTATTCACACACAAAGTTAC